>NC_060959.1:5497762-5692762 GCF_910589235.1 Vespa crabro
GTAAAGTTAGCTCGTACTAAGTCGGAGGTTTTTCCTTTTGCACTTTTAGCATTTATTTTTCTTTAAGAAAAAGTTTACTAGTGCTATACCGTATTAGATGAAGGATTCACTTCGTTTAATTAATAATATAAATTTCAAATAAATGTGTATCCAGTTGTTAGGAAAAATACATAGAGGTAATGTCAATATATTTTTATTTTTTAATTTTTAACAGTTTATTCGAGATTAATATGGGTCCGCATTAATGCGAACATCTGATCAAACGATTAACGATGAAGATTCATTTCTACGGAAATATATGGAACGGCAAATATGTTTTCGGGTGATCAAAACTGGCATAATCGTCGAACGATGTCACTTTGAACGTGCGCCAGTTGTCATATGCTGCGCGTTAAACCGACGTTGAAAATTAATTAGTTCCATTATCGTCGAAACTGCGATCGTAGTGGCTGCGCAAAGGCAAACACCTGCTCTCATGAATTAAGAGGTTATCACGCGATTTCGAACGTTTAAATCGAAATCCTTTGATTTAATTCACCTATTAGAAGGCTGTCTGTACTTTTGAAATTTTTAGAAATTTTCTATGCAATGATATATATATATATATATATATATATATTCTTTATTTCAGCCAGGTCATTAAGTCGAGCTTGTAAAAAAAGATTCGTGAAACTTTCAATCTTGCGAACAATCTCCGTTTCTCCTTTTATTCCGTCGCCTATACTTTTCTCTTTTCCTTTCTTTCTTCTTTCTTTATTTCCATTTCTATCTCATCTTCCTTTTCTTTTTTTTTTACCTTCTCTCATGGCTTGCTACGTTTCTCCTCTTCTTGCAAAAGAAAAGAAAAAAAATTCAACATGATAAACTTATATCTACGGACCGTAGAAACTCGAAGAGATTTACAATGTACTTGGATAATTAAAATACGTTTTTATTTATATCTTTTCCTTTCTCTATCTTTACATTTCTCTCTCTCTCTCTCTCTCTCTCTCTCTCTCTCTCTTTCTCTTTATCTATCTATCTCTCTCTTTTTCTCTCTTTTGTATCAGTATTGTTTCGTAGTAGTATAATTATTAAAGAAGGATCAAATTTGCGACGTAAATATGGAAAGACATTTTCAAAAGTATGAATGCTGCTAAGGTCGAAGAAGTCGTTTTTTACCTGGTAGTTTTCTTTGAGCGAGACATTCCTAATCCGCAATTTCAATCTCCCTTCCTCTCTCTCTCTCTCTCTCTCTCTCTCTCTCTCTCTCTCTCTCTCTCTCCATCTATCGCGCGCTTAAGGAAATGTACGACGAATATTAGAGAAGGAACGACGCGTGAGAATGAAAGAGAGGAAGAGAAAGACGGAGAAAAGGCATAGGATAGATGGAAGAGAACAGGTGCAGAAGAGAAAGAGGAGAAGAAGGCTTTATAGAAACGAGAGATGCAAGCTGTGAATCAACGGACGATTCACAGCGGGACTCATTCCGCCCTCCTTTTATTCCTGAGACTTGTGGATTGATGGTATCACTCGCAGATGGAAATACGTGTAATTTTTATAACGCCGACGCTCCGCGATCATTCTCTTTGCGATTTTCTAAAGAACAGTTCGTCTCGGCAACATTACCAACGTGAACACCACCAAGAGATATCACCAACGACGCGTCATGAATTTTTATATACAATCAAGGGAGCAATGCCGTGGACGATCTCTGAATCTCTATTTGTCCGTGTCTCTGTTTCTCTCACTTCGAACTCGTTGAAAATTTTCCATATCACATTCTTCAAGGTAATTTGAGATAGGAATTACTCTCTGTTTGTCGTTTCTAAAAATTTTATTTATCAATCGATATATATATATATATATATATATCTACCAAAATATTTATTTATCCTTTAAAAATTTTCATTAATCTGAATTAAACGTCATCACTTTTTATTCCTTTCCATTTTTCCCCCATCCACGAAACGTTTTTAATTCATTAATTTCTTTTTTTTTTACACGCAGAGCGAATTTAATATTCACGTCAGTCCAGTGCACGTGAATATATTACCGAGTATTTTGTGTGTAGAGATATCCTCGGTAGAATTGTTTATTTGCATTCATTATATATACGTATATGTGCACATAATATATATATATATATATATATATATATATATATATATATATATATGAATATTTCTAATATGTAAGAGGAACATATTTGAAAAGATGAACTAATATTGATAAGACAGTTTGTCGATTTCTTTCGAGGCAAACGTATTACGTTTTATCGATTATACATATATCGATCGTAGAAACGTAGAATTTTCTCTCTTTTTCTCTCTCAGTGCAATTCCTCTTTTCTCCTTTTCTATCGGTCAATACGACAAATCTGATTGCAATAAAACACCGACGTGCACACACTCATCCCTAGCTTTATTTCTTTTTTCTTTTTTTCTTTCTTGTTTTTTCTTCTTTTTCTTTTTTTTTTTTTTGAGAAGGGGAGGGTGAATTTCTCCCTACATTTTGTGTCCTCCTTCTCGTCTTTCTTTTTTTCGCGCGCATGCAATCGCTTTTTATTTTTTTCTTTTTCTTCTTTTTTTCGGAAAAAGGTCCGTGGATGTGCGCGAGCGAGTGCACCTAGCGAGCTCGCGTATGGATCCTCACCAGCGAATAATAAATTATCGCCAGCAGTAACGTGCGTGCACATGAATTTTCCGGGCTCAGTACCCGTCTCTCCTCGCCGACCGATGTCATGCGGCCGACTTTCGCGCACAGGACGCGTGAAAAAAAATTTCCCGGATTCTGGACGTGTTTCTATCGACTGTTAGCTCGTGTCCTCTTTCATCCCTCACTCACATATCCACCCGCTCAGTCCAACCATCCCTCCTCACCCTTTCGCACTCTTTCGGTCATTCGACGAATATGAATGCGTCGAACTTTTATTTCCCCCCTACGAGTACCAGGAATTTTTTTTTATTTTTTCTCTTTTCAATTTTTTTTCCTACGCTTCCGCGCGAAACAGAATTTTTTTTTCTGTCCTTTCTATTTTTTTTTTCTTTTTTTTTTAATGCTTTTTGCTTTGTTTTCGTCCCGTAAAATTCCGTCCTGTTTCGATGAAAATTATTTTCCAACTTCTACGTTATATCATCGATTTAGTTTCGTATTCGCAATTCAAGAGATCGCACTCTAAGAACTCGATCGAATTTGTTTCTACCAATTTGAAATACGTGTGTTTGTTTGTTCTGTAAAATAAATAGTCGAGATATACGATTGCGTTCCAGTTTAAAAAGTCTCGCGTCGTACTAAAATGAAAAATATCCACGCAGTTTTATGCCAACGATGTTTGCCTCTCGTGGTGTTTTACTCGATGATGCATATCATTTTTTGTATTCTTTTTTTTTTTTATTCGTTTCCGTTCTAAACAAACATTAAACGTTATCATGGAATAGTCGACTTACCTATCTTTTTTCTTTTCATTTTTATTAGTTTGAGAGATTAGACGGTGAAATAGGTACGATAGAAATCTGTAATATATCATGTGAAATTGGTTAACTTTAGTAGTTCCGAATGAATCAAGAAACAAATCGTCATAAGCTTCCATTAAAAAGTTCGACAGAGTTAATCCTTCCGATTCTAGGACCATTATAAACAACGTTTGAGCAGTTCAGAAGAGCGTAGAACATATGATAGTAAATTTATAAAATGTGTCGATTCCGTGCCGATTTGAATTTGATGGGACACACAATGGCACTGTTAGCCGTTTAAATCGACGAACCGATGTACTTCCACCGGAAACGTTTTCATCGGCCTATTCACGCGTGAATTCACGATGGTTAGGGTGTTTAATAAAATACAAATGGTATATGGTCGCGAAGGGTCGTTAAACCTTCAGTCGAACTTTCGAAGGGTCAGTGCTATTAGGCATCGAGAAACCGTCGCCTTCTCATCGGTAATTCGGCGCAGCGTGCACCTAATTGGTCAGATTTGTAATCGGCTGCGGAGAGCGTCAGGTCGATTCTGCTTTGGCACAGCGTGCACGGAGCGTCGGTGAAGTGAGCAGGGGAGAGGAGAAGAGAGTAGAGTAGAGTAGAGGAGAGTAGAGTATAGTAGAGTAGAGTAGAGTAGAGTAGAGTAAAGGAGAGGAGAGAAGAGGACAGGAGAAGAGTGGAGAGGAGAGGAGAGGAGAGGAGAGGAAAGGAGAGGAAAAGGGAAGAGAAGAGAAGAGGGGGTGGCGAAGTAAACGGGGTGGGAGGAGATTCGCGTGGCCGGGACACAGCTGAGTGGGGAGAAAATACGTTGAGGGTGAGCGGGAGAATCGGTGAATGAACGAGAAGACTCGAGAGAGAAAGAGAAAGAGGAAAGAGGAGTAGAGGGGAAGTGTCAGGAAGGAGTATGTGTGTATGCGCGCTCGCTCGCGCGCACGCCAGCAATTACCCGCGATATCGCTCGAACTGGCCATCGGAAAGGTGTGCGGCGTGGAGGGGAAGTTTCTATGCTAGGCACAGATGCGTTTGAAACATCGTACCCTTATCCCTCTGTTCTAGCCTAAATTTAAAGCCTCGCTTCGATTTCTGCCGACGATCCTCCAGGGAGAGTGAGGGAAAGAGAGGGAGGAGAATAGAACGGCTTCCGCACGTATCCACGCTTATTTCGTAATCCGCACTAATTTAATTGCTCCTCGTCGTCGATGGACATAAATAATTGAATCGATGTATATATATATATATATATATATATATATATATATATATATATTTAGAGTAGAAGGATTGAACGATTGAATTTTCTCGATCGTTGTAGTAAAAGCTAAAAATAAATATTTACGTACTGAAGTAATATATATAAATGCGTTGTGATAATATTGCTTTCGTTTTGAGATCTCGAACGATTAAACTTTTCCTCTGCTGTTATTGCTTTTCCTTTTATTTCTTTTTGTTTTTATTTTTTCTTTCAGAATCGCATATCAATATCGGTGAATGTTCATTTTCTTATCAAAAATGTCACAAAGCGAGAGAAAGAGAGAGAGAGAGAGAGAGAGAGAGAGAGAGAAAGAGACAGACAGAGAAACTTGATAGGTTAGTTGGTAACAAATGATTTAGACGATGTCACCCTAATGACCCTTTAACTTCGAGCCTCGGGAGAAAGTAATTATTTAAACGGCACGTGTAATGACCTCGTTAATTGACTATTACTCGTAATGCCGTCATCGCGGGACGAATTTATGTGGCAATTGATGGGCAGCTTGTTTGCACTCGAAGAGACTTCGCGTGAAATCCGACGACTGGTCATTCAATTATATAATAGTACAACTAGATCGTTAGTCTAAACAGAGAGAGAGAGAGAGAGGGAGAGAGAGAGAGAGAGAGAGAACACTCTGCGCGGGCTATGAAAAGGATGTGGTGCAGCGCATCGGATCGGATTGCATGGTATTGCATCGCAGCGCAATACAGCGCAATGCCGTCAACCGATAAGAGGGGCGGAGGAGTGTTGAGGGAATGTTCGCAAACCGTGCTTGTTGCTGATTTATAACTTTGAGCGTGAAACGTTTATATTTTCATCGTGGATAATGTATTATTGACGTTTTACGACACCCTCCTCGTTTCCGTGGCGTATTTCATTTTAACAATTTAAGCGCGTCGTCGATCGTGTGGTCGATATTAAGGAAGGAAAAAAAGAATCGTAAGTTAACGACCGTGTCGGATGTTTTCAGAATAAATACAAAAGCCACGTCGTAATATCGAAAGAGATTGCGCATTATAATCTTTAATTGGTACGTCCATGGATATCAGACTAATTGTTCTTCATTAATTGGAGGCAATATTCGACTCGCACAATATTTCATGAAAAGAGCGTAATCTCGATAGAAGATCGAGGGAAATGAAAATAAAAAAGAAGAAGGGGAATGAACGAACTCTATGTATGTGTGTGTGTGTTTGTGTGAGAGAGAGAGAGAAAGAAAAAATATCAGAGGCTCCATTCTCGCGAGTAATTCGCAATCCAAGCCGAAGATGGACGTTTCGTAATTATTCAAAGCAGAGCTTTCTGAAGGACCCAATTAGCGTCGGGCGCTTTTCGAAGCTTCGTTGAGAGTTCGGGATTGGTTTTACAAATTGGCTGCATTAAAAAAGCGTAGCAAACATAGCGTAAGCGCAAAAGTGATTCATGCCGGCGGATAGTCCTTATATTTTTTTCTCGCTGTTATAGTCTCCGGCTTTAGAACGTTAATGATTCTAAATTCACCGTGACTCGTTCGTAACTTCTCTTGATTCATAAAGTTAATAGTAGTAGTAGTACTGGTAGTAATAGTAGTAGTAGTAGCAGGAGTAGTAATAGTAGTAGTAGTAGCAGGAGTAGTAATAGTAGTAAAAGTTTCCAACAAAATAATGAAAAGGAAATACATCGCCGAATGGAAATGAACAGATGCGCTACGAGATACCGGGGATTTTTTTTTTTTTTTTTTTTTTTTTTATGATATACAGTTGTAAAATAACATCGTAATACACTCGCAGAATGTACAACGAACAGAAGAGATAATCGAAAAAAAAGGAGAAAAAAAAAGGAAATGTATTATGATAATATAATTCAGAGTGTCGCAACTACTATCCGATAAATTTTATGACAAACCTCGATGTGATCATTTAAAATAGCTGTGGTACGTATAATTACGAAGCTATTACTTAAACCATTACGAGTTGTAAGTTGAAGGAGCCGGTAAAACGTTAACTCATTCGCGATATTCAGGGTCGTTTAAAAAGAAAGTTTTTATTCATGGGTAATAAGAAAGTCGGATGAGTTTGCTCGTATATTATTTTGAGTTTATATAAGTCGAAGAGCAGTGTTTTACGATGGCGAAAATATTCTCACGTTATCGAAGAAGGCATACAATATATATATATATATATATATATATATATATATATATATATATATATATATATATATATATATATATATACATATATATAGATACTTGTGTAAATGTTATTTCGTTATAGACTGTCATTGCAATGATCTCATCTCGACGAAATGAATAGAAAGAATAGCCGTTATCAGGCTAATAACTTTCTATTAAAGAGAAACGAGGACGAAAAATGCAGAGAGCTCAAATATTTCTTTCTATTAAAATATTTGTTGATATCGCAATAGATTTTAATTACGTAGAAATGCGAGCATATTCCTTAATTGGATCGTAATTCAATCGAGTAAATTAATTAACAAATTGTAATGTCTTCTTTTATGAATTAATAAAAAGGAGATTGATATACTGAAAAATATATTTATTTGTGATACGGATTACTTAAAAGAAAAAGAAAAGCAAGAAAAAAGAGAAGAAAAAGAAAAATGATAGGATATAACGTTGATCTTACAAAGTAAATATTTTCAACCAAATTATCGATCCTTCTCTTTTACCAGAGAAATTTAATGCGCGGGATTTCTCCTTCTTGGACATATTATAGACACGCAATATAATAATTTCTACTATAATTAATTTCAATGAACGATCTCAGGAATGAATTGACATTACAGAAGTTAAACGTTTATAAAATAACGATGCATCTGGCGATGAATGCATATTCAAATTATATAAAATGTTGCAAATTAGTTGCTCAGGGAAAAAAAAAGAAAAAAAAAAAGAATATTCATGCTTTCAACGGTTTCCCTATACTACTTTTCCCCTATAGAATTTTATTAAAATCTATACGCCCGCAACCATTATTTAATGTTTCAACGTCATCTGATATTAATTGAAATAAATGCCAGAGTTAGCCTGTAGTTTCTGAATTACGCTGTTTGTTAAGTACCATACACTTTTAACGTCGATTTTCATTTGAGAAAAGATATTTTTAATGGCTCGTCTCTAATGGCCTGCAATATGTAACGTTGAAAGAAACACAGTGCGATTTTTCATGAGCTTCGTATCTAGAATGTACTATTTTCCTATGGCGTCGTTGCTATCTCGTAATAATCCGTGTTTTATCGTTCGCAATAGATTATCTTAATCGATGGAAGATTAATCACAACAAATTGCATGTCATGTCCTTAAACAATATCGGTCTGTTACTTGTTATTACCAAGAAGCATTTAATTTTGTGTTGTCCGTTTTCGTCGTTATCGTTGTCGTCGTTGTCGTCGTCAACGGAAACGTTATAAGTACTCGTTTCACGTTAAAGAGATATTATGCAATGTCAACAGATTTCGTAAAGAACGTAATTAACGAGCGTTTGTTCGTTATTCCTAGGGAGACGTTCCTGTTTTTCGTCATTAGATGTAACAAATAAAAAGAATGTAAAAAAAAGAAATCGATATGAGTAAAGTTTTATGAGTAATAAAATGAAAATAAAAATATCCATATATATATATAAATATTTATCAATGAACTAAATATATATCTTTAAAGTATTTATAACGTGATTATTTTTATCACTATAATTAATATCTCTTTCTCTTTTTCTCTCATTTTCTCACTCTCTCTCTCTCTCTCTCTCTCTCTCTCTCTCTCTCTCTCTCTCTCTCTCTCTCTCGGAACATTATTCACTAAGAAGTATATTTATAGATCCCATTTATACATTAGGATACTCAGAAGTTTCTGTTTAAATGCTCCACCCTATATACAAATACATATTGAGGGAATCAAGCACGAGGAAAACAACGAGCAGGAAAATTTGTCGTTCGACGAGAATGCATCTGGTAAGAGTTGCGATCCGATAATTTAAAACGTGCCCTATCTACGGTATTTATGTTGTTGCAATATCGTAACGCCCAATGTTATTGCCGAACGTCGGTGATAGTAAATCCGTTGGTTCAGCAATATCGCTTCGACCACGCTTTTACTCGTACATATGAGAGAGAGAGAGAGAGAGAGAGAGAGAGAGAGAGAGAGAAAAAGAGAGAGAGCGCGGTCGCGATCGTTTACGATTTTAATTTTCCTCCTCCATGCAAGATGACCACGAGAACATAAATCGAAAGTAAATCGTTAAACCAATTTACGCGCTTTTAATTTTCCCACGACAGCTTTTGATAGAAATAAAAATTTACGGACACTCCTTTTTCTCTGAAGTTTCGTTGCCTAGGGCAACAAGGATCATATAATGGGATAAAATTAAACGGCGCATTTTGCCGACGTGAGTCGTTTATTTATACTGTCACTAGCAGGGTCTTTTTTTTCTGTACTTTTCGGAAATATTTTTCAATTATCAAAAATATATATATATATATATATATGTATGTATGTATGTATGTATGTATGTATGTATGTATGTATGTATGTATATCTAAGTGCCGCGAACGAGTTCACTAAATTCTCGACACATTTGTTGAATCACAATAAAATTTTCTTTGTTCTCATTTATCACAAATTTTACCCGTTTTATCGCGGTTAAGAGTACATCGGTAAGAGTGGGTGTAGAGATAAGTATTGTAGGTATAGGCGGTGTGTAAGTTTTATCATCGTAAGTGTAGTTATCACGAAGAGACCGTCCTTTTCTCCCTCCTTTCTCGTTCTTATCAGTCCGGGTAACAACGTTAGAGGCTGATCCTATTCTTAAAGATCTTTAGGATTTTTATCTCGAAGAAGAGTGAGAATCGATAATGGTATGCCATCGAAGGTATCGTTCTTTTCTCATCGTCGAAGAATGTGACGATCTTCGTTGTCCATTGATTTTTTTTCTCTCTTCTTTCTCTCTCTCTCTTTCTTTTTTTGTAACAAAGAAAACAAGTTCAATCTTTGAACACTCTGCTGGTGTCCTATCAAACTATCCGTCGTATTATTTCTTTCGAAATGTTTCTTCGATCGTTCTTCTTTTTCCTTTTTTTTTCTTTTTTTTTTGGAAACGTCTATAGATGTAACAGAAATTTGCAAATATTTCTTGCATTTTTTCGTTTTTCTTAAGTCGTTTCGTTACTCGTTTAATCCACGTTCTGGTAGATCGAGTTTAATCACGTTTCGTAATATTGGACGATGTTTCTTTCAAAAATCTCGAAAGGGGGAGATTGGGAAAGCTTCTTCAGCAACGACGACGTATTGAAATCCATTCGGTCGATTAAGTGCACTTATGATCTTGGGAAAACCGATGATTTCGAATCGTTTAGATACCGCGTATACTTTTACCACCAGCCTGTAAATGAAATATATTTATTAATTGACACATCTCATTTTTTTTTTCTCGTCTTAATATATCTAACCGCTAATATATCAGGAAATTATTTGAATGTGCAAGATTTTGTTATATAATTCTTGAAGTGTTGAAAAAAGGTCAAAGATAAAAATAAATTTAAAGAATAAAAAAGAAAGAAAGAAAGACCAGAAAAAAAAATCTATGAATTATTAATAAATTCTCTACGTATAGATTTATCGGTGAAAGTCACTATGGAAATTCATAAGAAATGAATATTTCTTAATGATTACCTCCACCGCCACCTCCGGACCATCCGCCACCACCTCCGGACCATCCACCACCACCTCCTCCTAATTTCCATCCGCCGCCTCCACCGCCACCACCTCCTCCGTATTTCCATCCTCCTCCTCCACCACCACCACCGCTTGGCCATCCACCGCCACCACCGCTAATGGTGATCACTTTGATGATTTTTCCACCTCCACCACCGCCGCCGCCACCGCCGCCACCTCCTCCATATTTCCAACCACTTCCTCCGCCACCGCCAGACCAGCCTCCACCGCCTCCAGACCAGCCTCCACCGCCTCCAGACCAGCCGCCACCGCCGCCGGACCAACCTCCGCTGCTTATGTAACCGCCTGTTGACGGAGAGAGGAAGAAATAAGAAACGATTACGATACAACGCCGACTTTCATTCTCCTCGTATAGTGCAAACCGGTGCCGTTGGACGAGTCAACGAGTTTCCGATGCGTCTTTCACGAAAGAAATTTCTTTCTTTCGAAATACATTTTAAAATGTCATAGAATTTTGAACGCGAAAGTAATGCGGGTTTCTTTTCTTTTTCTTTTTTTTTTTTCTTCTTCTCCTTAAACGCGCGAAGAGAAAACGTAAACAGTTTTTGAAAGAAATACATTATAAAGATATAAGGTAACGGATATGGAAAAAAAACAGAAATATTAAAAATAAAAATGAAACGAGAAAATAAAAAGGAAAAAGAGAGAAAGAGAGAGTAATCGCTTAAATTTCGATCGTCTTGTCATTTTCGTTAATTAGCTTCATATCGTATCATAATTCGCTTCGTTACTACGAGTTACGCATTACACGTTTGCATTACTCGCCGACAGGTACAACGATTCGCATTCATTCTGTAGGATTAGCGGCGAACGAGTCTGTTTAATCCTGTACGATCGCTTACTATTAAGCGTGCTTATGCTCATTCGATCGAGACGGACGATCAAGTTAACAATTCATTGGATAATAAATTCGATTTCGTTAATCGTTGATTATTTCTCTCACGTTAACCTACATATTTCGAATAAAAATGAATTAATTAACTTTTTACTGATTTACGAATTCTTCGATACGAATCAAAGAGTTCACAGGTCACTGTATATTAATTTCAATTGTTCAATTTGATCGTTCAAACATCATCCTTTTAACACAAATTGCAATATTTTGATCCGAGATCTCTCATCAGTGTGCTACCATCATCATCGGGAACGCAAAAAATAAAATGAAAGAAAAGAAAAAAATGAAAGAAAAAAATAAAGAAAATAAAGAGGAAAATGACGCGAGAAAAAAAAATAATCCATTGAATATCGTACTCACCATAGGCGGTAGCGATGCACGCCAATAGGAGCGTAATTACGAACACCTGTAAGGAGAATCAAAAAAATGCGTGAGTATGTCTTTCCCACACTAAATACACACACACACTCTCTTTTTCTTTCCCACTTTCTCTCTCTCTCTCTCTCTCTCTCTCTCTCTCTCTCTCTCTCTCTTCATCATCATCCTTGCCGTCTCGAGAAGAACCGATGAGGGATAGAATGAAAATAGAAGAGAAAAGTAGAGAGAATTTAGGTAGAATGAGAGTGAGTAATGATCGCCGAATAAGAGCAAGAGTAAGTAAAAGAAAAAGATAAAGAATGAGAGAAAGAAAGAAAGATAGAGAGTGTATGTGTGTGAGAGAGAGATAGAGAGAGAAAGAGAAACGAAAAATCGAGCTCACGCACGAACCCGTCTCTTGTACGTACCTTCATGTCGAGGTGTTTGATGCCCATCGTCGAGAGCGGTGCCTCTTTTATAGCTCTCTCGCCTTTCTTCAGCTTGATCCCCGCCCTTCTTGTCTCTCCATGATTTTGTCTTCTTCCTTCTACTTCACAAAGTTTAACTTTCGTACTACCACCACTATCTCGCCATCACCATCACCATCACCACCACCACCACCACCACCACCACCACCACCACCACCACCACCATCACTACCATCACCAACACAACACTACTAGTATCACTACTATTATGCCATCGCTATTATCATCATCATGATCATCATCATCCTCGTCGTCATCGATGTATCGCATCTCATCAAAAATCTTCCTAGTCGCGATACTCTCTCTTCTTCTTTCCCTTCTTCTTTCTCTTCTTCCTCTATCGCCTTTGACTGCTTCTACCATAACATCGTCCAATTGTTCGTTCTTCTAGGGCCAATCCATCCAAAATTTTCCTTTGTTTAAAGGGTCGCGATTTTTCCCAACCATTAGATGAAAATTATATACACTTGTTCTCTGTCAAAATCGAGGATGAGGACGACAACGAATACGATGAAGATGACGACGACGATGTGGAAATTGTGCGACCTCATTGCTGGGTAACAACAAACGAGATGATTCATCACGATGATAATCTTTTAATGTTCCCTCCGAAGGAAACTTTGTTGCTTGTTTGCCGAATCTAGAGAGAAAAAAAAAAGAAAGAAAGAAACAAAAAGAAGAAAAAGAAAAGAAAGAGAGAAAAAAAGGAACGAAATTCACGCGATTATCTTTCTCTTTCTTTTCTTCTTCGTTTTGTCGATTTATTTATTTATTTATTTTTATTTTTTTTATTTGTTTTTTTATATCAATAAACTAACGATTAAAATCCATGTGGATGGTGTTCACCGTTGATCGTCGTATGTAAAAGTGCGTAATTGTGGCCACGTTTGATCGTTAAGCGTCCAGGTCGCTTTTTACGAGAGAGGACCCTTACGCAATCGATTGTACAATAAAGTTACGCGACGCGAAAAAAATCCTACACCATGGATCTTCCATCCCTTACTACTACTACCACTACCATCACCCACCAGCATTACCACTATTCGGCTCTTTTATATTTAGTGGGACGCAATAAAAGGGGTATCGAAATTTTCGTACGGCCTGCGACCATTTCTCCGAACGAGTTTTTCCTCAATTAATAGGAACCCTCGGTTCCTCTCATATCTCCGAGCGCAGAAAGTTGCACAACGAGAGATATCTCGAACACGTCTACTTGAAATGTATTTTATACTTAAATGTATGATCAAATCGATTGCGTTGATGATCGTAAGGACACAATAAATATCAATTACTATTCCGAAGATGATTTCTCTATTTCCTTTCTTTTTCTTTCGTCGTACATTAACGCAACAATCGCTTTATTAACAAACGTCGTGCGTACTTCGTACGATCTTTAGACGCCTAGCTCGATAAAACTTGGGAAAGAAGTTGAAAGAATCGTTCGCCAAAAATCTCTCTCTCTCTCTCTCTCTCTCTCTTTTCTTTCTTTCTTTCTTCTGTTGTTTTTTTATTTTTCATTTAGTTAATGCACAAGATAAGTAAAACTGCGTAATACACTCGCGAAACTATTGTCTCGTGTGTGCACGGCTTTAATCTCGATCCTCCACGGATAAAAAGCAATCGAGATATTCGCGAAGGTAGGGAAGGCCTCTTTGGCCTTTCACCGTCTCTACAAGCGTTGAATTGAAAGATATGTATTCCATACGCAAAACTAAGAAACGGCTGCTTCTTATGTTCGCAATAGGTGTCTGAGTTGATTACGACCAAGAGGTAAACGACTTTGCTTCTAGATCTCACGACCTATCGATCCTTGTGCACTTGAATGGTGAAAGTTGTTGCAATCGTCTTCGATCGTTCGCTCATGACGATTATAGATGATAGAATGAAAACAATCCGGATATAAGATTTATATGTTTCTCATTAAAATAGATAAAACTTACAATTAAATGAGACAATCTATTGACGTTAGACAAGATTAACTGTTCTAGTCATTTCGCAGTATTATAATTAATGTTGGTATATTCCCGAATAACCATATAAGTTGATCATTATACTCGAATATAAATGATAAACTTGGCGTTCGTAAGAAACTTTAACAAGATAAAAATATCGAAAAGATAATAATCTAAATTGAAATAGTTTCAACGTAGATACTATTCTCATTGACTATATTCATAGCAGCGGTGGAATAACAAGGTGACAGGGTCAAAAGGTCATGATCCTCCACACCTTGGCGTGCTCGAACGGTGAAAGTTACGTAGTTTCTGGGAGTGCATCGAGAGGTCGATCTTCGCGAACAATGGCAAAAAAAAAAGGGAAGACCGATCCCGTCCGATTTTCTCCGCCGAAAGCGTTTTTCATCGTTTCAAATTCATTCTGTTCATTTTGAGTTTTGATTCTTACTGATACGACGGAAGATTAATATATATATATATATACACACGCGCGTGCATACACACATCTATGTACATACATTTCTTTCTTCCTCTATCTCTTTTTCTTCCAAGATATAGCTAACCTATATGGTTGCACTTGAACGGTGAAAGTTAAAGCGACGCGTTACGACTGAAAACCTGAGAGATGTCGTATGAAGGAATAAAATACGTCGGTTGAGGATCGCTCGAGGGTGACTAGTCGAACATTAAAGTAGATTTGCAACGGCAACGTTTACGTGCTCTTCCACAGACGCTATACTTCTCTTTCGAGTGAGATAGATAGATAAATAGATAAATAGAAAGAGAGCGAGAGAGAGAGAGAAAGAGAGTGATAGAGATAGAGATAAAGTAGTAACACGCGTCACGTTAGTCGAGTGATTTTAGTCAACGTTTATCGTTATATCCGCAAGCACTAATGGCATTCGCTGTCATCCACTTTGAGCACGTGCCACGGTTCTCGTCGCACTCAAAATGTCCATCCGTCTCATTAATATTACGCGTACCTGTTACACGCCTCGATGGCATATCGCACGTAAACAAGCTGCTTCACCGTCGTTTCGAGTCTCATCGATCGTAGTTTATCGTTGGTTTATGTTTCCCTTTACCTTTTCGGAGAAAGGTTATTTCTCGCTAATTAGAATATCTCTCAAGCGATTTATTACGTATGAATGTACATATATCGTTCGTACGCAGAGAGAAAAGACGATTTATTCGTTGAGATAGCAATTTGAAATAATGGAACTGACAAAACTATGAGAGAGAGAGAGAGAGAGACAGAGAGTGAGAGAGAGAGAGAGACAGACAAAGAAGAGTCTCATTATCTAGAATACCGCGTATTATCTTTAGAAAAAACTGAGGAAGAGTAAAGTAGAAAAAAGTAGAGGAAGAAAAAGAAAAAAGAAGAAGAAGTTTAAAAACAAAAAGCTTTCTTTTTAAGGATAAAGTCACAACGTCTTTCGAACAGAAAATAAAAAAGAAGGAAGAAAAAGAATTACGTGAGTCGTGCACAATCTTTTTCACTTTCGAGTGTATATAGAAAATCAAGAACGAATGAAGCGTGATAAGAAGGAAAAGAAGGCACAGGTAATTTGTCGTTCGTACGATTCTTCGATATTACTCTTCCACGGTCCACGGTCAAGAGGTGAAAAGGGTTCGAAGCGAGATTTTTCGAGATTTATCGTAGACATTGAAAAAAGAGAAAAAGAGAGAAAAAGAGAAAAAGAGAGAGAGAGTGAGAGAGAGAAAGAGAGAGAGTGAGCATTGACCAGTCGGCTTGCAGTCCGAGATCGATCGAACTATCTATCTTTCTCTTTCTTTCTTTTTCTCTATCTCTTTCGCTCCTTACCACGTCAGTTTTATGTCTCTCGTTGAGCTCGTATATATGTACTCGTCAAGTATGCATGTATATAAGTCGAAGTCGATGGTTAACGGAAGAAAAAAGAAGAAAATGAGATGAAGTGGTGGGGGTGTCCCTTTTATCACGCTTCGATAAAAACTCGTCGACGTTCTGGCACATGGCCGACGTCTACGAGAGATCGATCGATGTACGTATAACGAGACTGATCCGATCGATCGATCGATCGATTCTCTCTCTTTCTCATTGTTCCCTCTTCCTCTCCTTCTCTCTCTCTCTCTCTCACTCTTTACTCTCATTAGAAGTTCGTCGAGTACACATATATAATGGAATGTCGTGAGTGTATTGTCAATGTGAAGGGTGATCGTGAGAAGGGGTGAAAGCGACGGAAACAGTGTCTCCGTCGGCACGATCCGGAAAGGCTCGGACAAGCGACGTTACTGGAGAGTGTTACGGTTAATGGAAATTGGGAAACACGTGGCCGTTGGGGACGTCGCAACGAAGGCGCGTATATACGTCGGTTTTGAATCCTCACTCCTATTTTCCCCTCTATTTTTCTTTCTCTCTTTCTCTCTCTATCTCTCTCTCTCTCTCTCTTTCTCTCTTACTCTATCACATACGATCATACGCGCAATAAAATTTTACAACGGCTCGGTTGCATCGAAATTCTCGTTCCGCATCGAGCGTAGCGACGTAACGAACGATCCAAGCCGTGAGATTATATTTCCATGAATTTTATTATTACGAATTTACTCGAGTATTATATATATATACACACACATGTATGGGTATGTATGTATATATGTATAGTTATACTCATATGTTTTAAAATGTTGCTCTCATGCGTGGTTACACCTAGCAAAATTTTATTGCAATCCGCTTGTTTTCGCATTCCAAAAGTGAACATGGCAATCGTCCGTGCACAGATTTTTCTAATCCACTATTTCCTATAAAATAAAATCACGGTGATCGCGACATTAATAGCACCGAGGTTTAATCAGTGAAAACTGTTAACAATCCATAAACTCGAATTTAAAATCAACAATATGTACTCATTCAAGATTACTTTTTCTGATAAGGACTATGAATTTTCTTAATATCCGTTATAAATTTTTGACTATTTAGTAACTGAACTATCTTACGTAAAACTCCAACGAATTCCATTGCAAAAATATAATATTTTCTTTGGTGAAATAACAGAAACATCTAACCTAGTTTCGAAACAAACATTTCGATATTTACCTTTAACGTAAAATATACGTTGGTATTCCGTTTATTTTAAGAGTAAAGCCGATCGCGAATCGTTTTTTATTTTCTTTACCTTCCATTATTCCGACATCGCTGGACCATTCGAGACCGGTTATTAAATTATCATTTTGAAAATCACGAATACTGTTGCTGTTGCTTTTGTTGCTGTTGTTGCTATTTGAAACTCGTTAGAGTTAATTTAAGCATCTCGATAATGAGAGGTATTGTTTGCTAGCCGACATGGATTTTCGTTTCTTCTTTACTCTATCTCGACGTGGATGCATCGTTAATTATTAAATGCGTACTTCGCTGCCGGTCATTATGCACGATAGGGATCTCTTTTCAAAGCTCGTTTTAAACTCATGAAAATGAAGTTAAAGGGTTACAAGGCTTTGTAACCGTTATCTTTTGGAACACGACGATCGATAGAGGATACTTACTTGATTCAACTCGACTCACAGGAAGTTCCACCTTTCGAACTTGCTCCTTTCTCTTCTTCCTCCATTACTAAACGAAGAAAGTAATAGCAGTGAAACTGAAAATTCTTATATTAGTAACTTACGTTGTAATTATTATCAATATAACGAGTACATGGTTCGCGTGATTTCTTAATCTCGAATGGTCGTAAGATACTTATCATTTACGTTGCCACTTGTTAAGAGAATCTCGCGATTAAGATATTTGTCACACTTAGCGTGTGTACAGAAGCGTGCGCTGTTCATCTGTGTGGACTCCAACGACGATCACGAAGAAAGTCTAATTAAAAAGTAGTTTTCTTACCTTTACGAAACGCGGAAACTCTAGTGGCATGCTCACTTGTCCAACGTGGAAAGTTCCTTTCGTTTTACTTGCATCAACTTGTAAGTACAAAGCAATCAAAATATCAACGTGGATTTGCACGGAAAAGGAATAAATAAGTACGTAATATAACGTTCGGCTTTTTCTCGTGAGAAATATTTATACGAGAGGATATAAAAAGGACAACGCGAGGAGAGTGAGAGAGAGAGAGAGAGAGAGAGAGAGAGAGAGAGGAAAAAAGAATAAAGAGAAGAAGAGAGAAAGAAAAGGGAGAGGTATCGAGAGAATGAATACCCATGACAATCTCTTCTCGTTCAAAAACCGACGAGTGCCGGAAAGAGCTTTAAAATCCGCGAGCGGGAACAAGGATACCCAACGGGCAAGTTATGCAAATGTCGACTATAAAGCATAAATCGTAGATACAAAGAAAGAGGCTAACGGTAATAATACTCGTGCGTTATTGTAAACATAGAAAGACACGGAAATTTGTCTCTATTAAATAGGTTTTTAAAGATCGTATTATTGGAAAATAATACGAATATTTCTTTCAAAGAAAAGAAAAAAAAATAATAATAATTAAGAGAAACAAATCCGTAATAATTCTTCAAGAACATTGATGATCCTATCATGAGGAATTATTCTAATTAACTCTTTTAGCCCCTTTTTACAGATATTGCGTAACAAAGTTACGAGCTTGTCCGTTCTAATCCCAGGAGAGCCTACGTACATTATCGTTCCTTCCGTCGTAATAAATAGAAGCGATAAAAAATTTCCGTACTTGACGGGGTAAAAGAAAAGAGTGAATCGCAAGTTACACCATGGAGTGTAATAATCTCTCTCTTTCTCTTTCTCTCTCTCTCTCTCTCTCTTTCTCTCTCTCTCTCTCTCTCTCTTTCTCTCTTGAAAAAGATTTCGATGCGTTTGCGCACTCGCGTTAAATGTGAGAAGTTACGATCGTGCGAAATTTAAGTGGATCTCCGGCATAAATGAAACTTGGCCAGGAACGATTACGAGACACGGGGGACGGAAGAGCGTGACCGGTTCGGACAAATTGCCTCTCGATTTATGGCGACAGCCACGAGAACTGTTCGTGGTACGTGCACGATTTGTGTGCTCCGCATGCGGGAAAATGCGGCTCACGGAAAATTACATGCACGCGTGCTTGGCAGGAAAAAAAAGGAAAAAAAAAAATGAAAAAAAAAAAAGTAAAACAGAAGGGAGAAAGAACGAAAAAGAAAATAAAAGGTAAATATTTCGGGGGGGGGGGATTAAGGATCGATGGTGTTTTCAAAGAAAGTTTTTAATTCGTTTGAGTAAATGTAAATAATATGTTCGCAATTGTGCTCTCATATTGAATAACATATATCTATGTATATATAAATTGAATAGAAAATAATTTAACAGAATGGTAAAAATATATTTCGGTAAATGAAACCGACATTAAATTCAAATCGATTATAGGAAAAGAGAAAAAGAGAGAGAGAGAGAGAGAGAGAGAGAGAGAGAGAGAGAGAGAGAGAGAGAGAATATAATAGTCTAAAAGTAATCCAATCCAGCACCACTTACAAGAGCCATCATTAACGATTCATAACGAACTTGCAACATTTCGTGGATATGCGATATGCGATTTTTCGGTCTCTCTGATCCTCGACGATGGTAGTCGGGATTGAGAAGGAAAGGAAACAGAGATAGAGATAGAATGAGAGAGAGAGAGGGAGAAAGAGAGAGAGAGAGAGAGAGAGAGAGAAAGAGAGAGAGGAAAAGGTAGACGAGGAGAGCAAAATACGTAATTATATATAAATCCAATTAAAATTATACGAATGCGCGACTAATTAGGCTTTCGACGATGGTAGTTTGTTTTATTACGTTTCTCGCGCCAAATAAAATTATCGAATTAATCGATTCTTATTAAATATACATAAATCATACATACGTAGAGTTATGCGTTATCATGCGTATGAGAATGTATGCGCGTTCACACGTATGTTTATAGTGCAAATATACGCGCCTATATATAAATATTTTTATATATACATTTTTTCTCTCTCATCTATGTTCTAAAGAGAATAGGATGAGTACAATCGTTTCGATCATCGAGATATCGCAGACGGCTCGCTGTAATGTGAGTATCTATCTTGTTGAAGTGGTGAAATTCTACTGAATTTCATTATAGCTTGCAATGATTAAGACGCGGTAATGTTCTCATCTCCGCCGCCGCCGCCGCCGCCGCCGCCACCGCCGTCGTCGTCTTTCTCTTCCTCCTCCTCATCCACTTCCACCACTTTCTCTTCATCCTCTTTCTCCTTCTCATCCACTTCCATCACCTCCTCTTCCTCCTCCTCCTCCTCCTCCTTTTCCTCCTCCTTGTTCGTTGTACTCGCCGTCGTCTCTGTGAATCAGTGCGCACGTCTATCGAGAAATCGATTCCACTTCGTCGACTCCAAGCACTTTAGGGATGTTTCTTGTGGCAAAACTTGAAACCTCTTCCTCTCTCGCACTCTCTCTCTCTCTCCTTCTGCATCTTTACCTCTCTTCCTGTCTCTCTGTCTTCTCTCTCTCTCTCTCTCTTTTTCTCTCTCTCCCTGCTTTTCCTTTTCCTTCTCTTTGTGTTTCCCGTCTCTCTTCATCTTCTTCATCTTAGTCGCAACTTCATTCATTCGTCGTATATAACATCTTTGCGCACGTAAAGCGAACACCGCGATGGAAATTCGACACGATGACAGTAAAGTTTCTGCTTGTTTCTCCACGAAAGAGAAACAGTGAGAACAAGAAGAGAGATAGAGATAATTCAAAGTAGAATTTAGTGAAAAACCATTTCGTTGAAAGTATTTTATAGTAATTAGTTTCATAATATTCTCATCAAGGATAATCCAAGAATTTATACATACATACATACATACATATATATATATATATATATATATATATATATATATATATATATATATATTCAATAAGCTTTTACATCATTTCATTATCTCAATAAATGTCTCTTTATTATTCTACGACGGCTTAGTTTAAAACGTGAATCCATTTAAACGTCAGCATAGAAAGAATATAGGTACATGCTAACTTAATATTGAAATTTTTTTGTCAGTCCAGGTCCCGTTGGAATTTTTTAACGACAAAAATTATATACGTGAATACCTGCATTAAAGATAATTTTTCATAAATCTCGGGATAAAAGAATATTAAGTAGAATTTATTTTTAACTGGGAATATATTCGTATGTACGTTAGAGATATCCATATATCGCCGTTCCTCTAAAAGGATACGAACAATTTAACAGGCACTTTCGTGCGACGAGTTTATAAGACTCAGATTCTTAGCGTGTTTCGCGTCATCGCGATGACAATGACGACACTTTAAAAAAAAATCGAAGAAGCTTAAGTGACTCTTCGTAAGCACCGATTTCTACTATCACCAGGCCTCAGGTAAGGGTCTCTTTCTTGTGTGAAACGAGGTGCAAGTATCTAGGGTGTTCGCACGAATTATCAAGCACAAAGACGATCTTAGACTCTTCTCTTATCTTCTTCTATTCTCTTCGATTGATTTTTAACCTCTTGATTCTTTTCTCTTAGCTTCTCCCTTTCTCTTTTTCAATCGATCGATTAGATAATCGAACGATTCTTGCGATGTAGATACTGTATAGAATTGTCTTCCTAAAAAATTTTTACTACTTATTAAATACAAAAGTCAAAATTTAATTCCATCTTCCATGATATTATACGACAAAATATCATTATCAAATTTTATATAGAAACATTTAAAGGTTTCCATAAAGCAAGAAGGTTCGCAGAGAAAGTTTATCTCTTTTACGTCTTCTTCAAGAAATCTCTCAAAGAGCAACTCTTTCTTTTTCTCTTTCTCTCTCATCCTTGTTCGCAAGCAATATTGCGTTCAACGACTTCGTTTCTCGTAGATCGTCCGTTCGAGTGCGAATAGTACCTTGTGCTCGATATAAGCTAACACGTATAGCGATTGGCAAACGAGGCATTCGTCGAGGAACGAGGCAAATCTCTCTTCTCTCTTCTCTCTTCTCCGTACAGTTAGATAGATGATGATGCGTGCGTGCATCGCTCGTAATCATTGTCGTCGATCCGTTCGAAACCGTTTCGAGATCGTCCGATCTATCGATGAGTCGAACGACTAGCTCTCTCGATGGACGCCTGCCAATCGCGAATGTTGCAATTCCAGTTAGTTCGACAAAGAGGAATAAGCGTGTTGCCGACACGGTGGAATTGCAGGCTTCCCGGTTCGGAAATTCCGTCGCTAGGGTATTCGGAAGTTTTCTTTCTTCCCTTCTTTGCTTTTTTTCTCCTTCTCTCTCTCTCTCTCTCTCTCTCTCTCTCTCTCTCTCTCTCTCTCTCTCTCTCTCTATGTCTGTCTGTTCTCTGCTCTCACGTAGTCGACGTGGTTCTCTGATATTCACAAGCGGAATTCCGTGAACGCGCGATTCTCATACGAAAGCGTTCGCACTTTACGACGATCACGGATTTGTTCCGGCTTTTTCTTCGAATTATCGTCAGTCGTGCGATATTAAATCTTCCCTTCTCTTCTCTTATCCCCCGTCTTTTTCGTTAGCATTATTAAAAGTTCTTTGTGTTTAGTACGGTAGATACGCAAAGGTGTTATTAAATTTCTCGACAAATATATACATCAGTTTCACGATAGAATATTTAATATATATATATATATATATATATATATATATATATATATATATATGTATATATATTAATAATATAAAGGAATCGTTTTTAATTTCTACATTCATTTCATGTAGATAAATAGATCGTCATATAGAATATGTACATACGTAAGCGAGAGTTTTGTTATTTCAAATTTCTTTGGTGATATGCAAAGGAGAAAAGAAAGGAGAACAACGATGAGTGAAAAGTATCATGCTGTGCGATTCGATTTACATCTTCCATCGTGATTTCACGAAAAGTCGCAATGTCCTTCCGCTTGAGTAGACTCAGCCGCGCAAAACTTGCTACCCGAAAATTTCATTTTCGTCCTACGAAACTTATCGGGGATCCGATCAATCATCCTTGCGAGCCCTTGTCGTTATTCGTACCTACATGTACATAAGTATGTAGGTACATATGCATATAGGTACATTGCCTTTTTCAATTCCTATCCCTCTCTCTTTTTTTTTCACCTTTTTCTTTTTCTTCTTCTTCTTCTTCTTCTCCTACGTCTTTTCCTTCTTTTGCTCGAGGCTATTCCCTCTTCTCAACGTTCGAAAGACGTTCGCTCTTCGCAATGGGACGTTGGAATAGATTCGCATATGTATTTTCAGAAATCGATTTGCCCCGCGGCCCTCTCAATATTTTTCAGGACTTACCCCATGTCTTGCGAACCATCTCTTTTCTACATTGTTGTTAGGAAACGCGAGAAGTTGCGAGCTTGGTGAGTCAACGGCGATAAAATTTCGAACGGGATGTGTATACATACATATCTGCCATATATTTTATTTTTAGAGATGTTAAAAGGAAAGGAAGGTAAAAGTAAAGAAAGATCAGGAAAAAAAGTAATATAACAAAAAAAAATATCAGTATACCGTAGACGGTTTATTATTTTTCTCATGCTCGATATTAAATTCAGCCTTTCGTTTCTACAGGAAACTAATCCTTTATCGCTCTCATAAAGTTTGCAGAAATTCGTTACACCACGTCTCGAGAATTCTAGATTTATTCGTAAATAAGGTGTTTCACCTCGAGCGAGCAACCAAGCTATATTTTTCAAACTACCTCGATGCTTCCTAACGAGCCAGGAAACTTTTACTTTCATTGTATTCGCATCCTCCTGACTCATCGTTTTCCTTTCACATAGAGAAGCGTTAAACCTTCAAGAAGATTCAGTTTCTAAATTTAAACCTTCCAAATTAGCACTCGCCTGACTAACCTCGAAGATTATCTCATTAATCTTCCGTTTGTTTCTCTTTTTTTTTTTTTTTTCTTTCGCTCGTCGATGCAAAGAAATAAAAAATCGTTTTTTTTCCACGTATCATTCCATTTTTATTTACTTTTATATTTATTCCATTGAAATGATCGTAATTTATATTGAATAAGTTTCGAAAAGTTATGTCCTTGGATCGATGACTTTAAAGATTGGACCTTAAATATTGATCATTATCTCTTAATCGAGTATTACATCAAATAAATATAATTTTTTAAATGCTATTCTTTTTTTTTCTCTCTCTTATTTATTTTTCACAGTCGTGGGTAGTAGTTTGTCATATTCGTGCGTCGATGGAGAAAAAAAAACAGAAAAGAAAAAGGAGTATTAAAAGAATCTTTTATATAAAAACTACGTCATTGAATCAACAATGTCAGACAAGAACAAGCTATTTAACATTTTTCTTTTTCAAGGATGCGTATCTATCTATTTCCTGGTCTGTCTTATTAAACATTCTAAGTCAATAGGAATGAAACGTGAAATGAGACGAGAAGATGATCATTCGGAAACATCCGTATAGATGGCAATGTTCCACGGAGATTTTAACATAATTCGATCATATCCGTTTCATTATCAAATGTCTGGCTAGCATTATGCTTATGATCCGCTTTTACCATGGATCCTGTACATTAGAGAAATTCGATTGAGAGAGAGAGAGAGAGAGAGAGAAAGAGAGAGAGAGAAAGAGACGAGAAAATCGGAATGCTCAACCGGAGCAGTGATAGCGTTCAATATCGAGTTCTATCCGCTTTAACTACTAATTACCGACAGCCGCGAAGCAAACGGCTGTTGATTTGAACGCGAGTCAATTGCACACAACTCTATTGTATGCTAAACCGCTAATTGCCCGGTTGGACCCTTTTCTTATTCTTTTCCTCAATCTATCAGGATTATTGAACGGAAAAATAAAATAAAAAGAGAAAAGAATAAGAAAGAGAAAGAGAAAAAGAGAGAGAGAGAGGTTTTTACGAGAGTACTATCTCGCTCGTATTCAACTTCTCTCCTTCTTGCTTTTTATTCAAGCCGACGTTCTCCTACATGTTTCAAGGGTTGCTCTCACCCTTAACCTCGTTTTTCAAAACATCCGTTCGCTCTTGTGTCGCGAACTCTACTTTCGCGATTATTCATCATCTTTCTCTAACTTCGTCCACCTCTTTCTCTCTTTCTCTCTTTCTCTCTTTCGTTCTCTCTCTCTCTCTCTCTCTCTCCCTCTCTCGTCGAGTACCACATCTGTCGTGCCTAGTGCCTTCCATAAATGACCCTGACTCTCGATGGATCAGGCATTGTAATTAAATCGTTAATTCGACCACGATGAGAATTCAATTACCTACAATGGCGATTAGGGACACGTCGTGCGTGAAGCGCAAAAGGTGAAGCACTGTGTTCAACTAGAGAATCGATCGAATTCTGAGGTAGAAACATTAAATCGTGTAAGAACAGTAATTAATGATGAGATATTAGATAAAACGAGACGATTCCTTGCAATTATTTTGGTAGATTAATTGCTTGTAAAAATTTAAGTATCTATATCATTTTATACATCGTGTCGATCATTCGATGCAAATCAACGCGTTAAATCAATAATTTTTCACTTAGAAAGTTATTCGAAAGAGATTTTCAAAATGATATAGTATTTGGAAAGTTTATCGTTTCGATAAACTTTCCAAAAAGTTTTGGCTATTAATGCAACTCACTCATCTCCGATCGCGTTTCTATTCTCTCTCTCTCGCGCATTTTACGCAACCGAATTTAATGATTATTGCTCTCAAACGTGGTGATCGGTTAAAGTATATAAAAAAAAAAAGAAAAAAAAATGAGAGTGAAGAGATTGAAGAGAATGAAGAGAGAAAAGAACATGGAAAGAAGAAGATCTCGCCAGAAATCGTGAAAGCGAGAAGGCAATTCACACGGCTGATGTAATCATCATTTATGCGAAAAAAGAAGAAAAAGAGGAAAAGAAATAAAAAGAATGGCGAGAGAGTTCGGGAAACGAACGATCGAATCCGAAATCCGAACTGAGAAAGAGAGATTTACTCGAAATCGTTCGAACACATGATTACGGTTCGTTGATTTTTCGTTATCTTCGAAGATAGACGGTTGAAGTAGTTTATTTTCTCTTTCTCTTTATTTTGCTCTCTTTCTCTTTCTCTTTCTCTTTTTATTTCTTTTGCTGTTACAAATGGCCGGTCAGTATCGAGAGAAAGTACTCGTAACTCTTATAACTCTTACCTACTACATTCGTAACGTTCAAGTCGCGTGCCCTCTGCGATTGCGCAAGATCGTCTAGAGAAAAGAGCGCGATTGCAATCGTGAGGATGCAATTCGTGAAACTGGTAAGCACGTACCTACATATGTATACGCAAAAGGATTGTCTATATCGCGTAAACAACCATACTCGTCACCTCCTTAAGTGAGTCCACAGTACATTTTATTTATCCACGAAAAGAAATCTCTCTTTCTCTTGCAAAATGTTCCAATAAAAATTCTACTCCACATTAATTACCTACGTACTATCTCATACATTGTACGATCATTATATCTAAAATCCAATTTCGAAGTTACGTCAAGCTATTTCGTCTAATTAGCGGAATACATAATTAGGAAGACGCTTAAAATCGATAATAAGGTGGAAATTTAACGTGAGACTCGTTAGAGTTGTATGCTGTACAAGCAGTTGATAGAGGAGTTCGAGTTCAGGGTAGAGAGTTCACGGAATTTATGTTCAATTTACGGAGGAGTTTCTTGCTTTCTCTCTCCCTCTCTTTCTCTCCCTCTCTTTCTCTCTCTCTCTCTCTTGATTCGAAACCTTGCCTTTAAGTCGTATCGTTTGAACCGTTACGCAAGATCGTTTACAAGAGTCGATTGCAGTGTAGTGTAGTCGAGCAAACTGTGAAGATGCAACTTGCTAGTAGCAAGTGCATTCCAGAAAGTACATACACGAACAAACGTGTGTGAGTTTTATTGAGGTTGCACATAGACGTGAATGAAAAAGAAAGAGAGAGAGAAAGAGAGAAAGAGAGAGAGAGAGAGAGAAAGAAAGAAAGAAAGAAAGAAAGAGAAAGCAAGAAAGAAGTATAGAGTTATCTCGTCCGGCCAGCTACACGGTCCGTCCATGACTACTTCTTATGTCCCCTTTTCTTTCCACTTTAGCTCTCTCACTCTCTATACTTCAGCCTTCTCACTCTATCTATCTATCTATCTATCTATCTATCTATGTATATATATATATATATATATATATATATACACCTCTCTTTCTCTCTCTTTCTCATTCACTAGTCACTCTCACATGCTCAACGAGACGAATGAACATCCACTCTTCGTCGGTAACCTCGAGTGCAGCGTGTCAAGGCTACGAGAGGCCGATGACTCTGCGTGTGTTTTACGAGGAGATCCGAGACTCTTCGATCTTTATCTATCGTAATAGCGAAAAGATTGATTGAAGAAAATTCTGAGAAAGCTATAGATGGAAATAATGTCAATAGATTGTTCGGTTTTAACGTCGTTAATGTGTGTTCCGTGTAAACTTTGTAACCTTTCGACAAACCTTTTTAACAATTATTTCGAATATCAAATTATGTATTCATACGACGTGCTTACGGAATACTAGAGTATTATCTTTTCATATATATAGTCTAATTTTCCATAGTGGACGATACAATGTATGACCAAAGGTTGACTATAAATTAACGTTAATGTCGTCTTTCCACAGGCAACAACGCATTTTTAGAATTATCTTTATAGCTCTTGCTTTGCTCGTTTAATTATGCAAATGGGTCAACGTCTAGTCACTCAGTTTAAATGCCGAGCCAAAAACGATTTGTTTCGAATGATAACGAAGAAGAAATTGTATCGAGCGAACGGGTAAACTAACGAGGATGAGAGGGAGAAATAGTAAATAACTGCTTTCATGCTGCCAGCATTAGTGCCGGCTTTTAACCGATCCGTATTTCATCGACTTACGTACGCACGTTGGTCGAGCGTAATGAACAAACACACTGAGCGTGACAGATATGCGTTTGATTTCGTCGAAGTAAACCCATAAGCGTGAACATCTTCATTTGTAAACGTCATTTTTGTTTCGATCGATCGCATACAAGTAAACGTTAGAAAGCATTTTTCTTTCGTTTTTCTTTTTGAAGATGAATACGCGATAAAATTGTTCAATAATAAAGTACTTATCATCTTTAATTTTTCTCGCGTTTAAAAAAAAAAAGATTACGTAGTATAATAACAGCGTTTCTTTTTTTTTTCTTTCCTTCTTTTTTCTTTCTTTCTCTTTTTACTTCTTTTCCCTTTTTTCTTTTCTACCCACGTGTAGAAGCTTTTCAAGATAAAACTAAGCTGCTTGGACTTTGAACATTTTCGAGTTTTAAATTATTCACAGGTTCACCACGTAAGAGGCTAATACACGTAAACGTAACTCATTTCAAAAGTTCCACGAGTTCGAATCCTTCAATTTTTCACCGACGTTATTTTTGCAAACATATTTTTCACTTTTCGCAGTTTCACGATAAGGAACAGAGTTGGATATTTTCGTAGTTGTACGATCAGGACGTGAGGAAATTTTTCAAGAAAGTTCCTTGCACGAGACATTTCATCTTTTTCACTTCGTTTGGTTGTTTCGATGAGATCGTACGTATGCGTATACGTGCGCGTGTATCGCAATGTGAACATATTCGTTTGTCTATGTGTATGAAATAAAAATAGAAAAAGAAAAAGAAAACGAAAAAGAAAAAGAAAGACGTTAGTCGTAGAACCAACGATCATAATCTAAACTTCCTTCCGCGCGAGGAGAGCAACGCTCGTTAAAATCACATCGAGCGCTCGTCCTTCAAGTCGAACATAAGTCATATGAGAAGAGTCCTTTGGATTTCGTCATTTTGAACAGCATCGTTTTTCCAATGACGACTAGGTCTCCTTGAGATTTCTCAACGATTCTGACGAGACGGAATGGAAGGTGCGACAGGCATGGACGGCAGCAGATAGGAGGGGGATATCGCAACTTGTTTAAGCTATTAAATGGAAATAGTTACGAGGAAATGCACTCACTCTGGGATGTCCATGGAAATGGACTTATGGGGGAGGAAAGAGAAAGGAAAAATCGCTATCAAATGTGAGAAAAGAATGGAGAAACAGGAAGTTTGGGGGAAACGAGGAATGAAAAAAGAAAAAACAGCAAGGAGAAAGGAGAAAGTGAAAAGGGTTCGAAGGGTCAGGTATAGGATGAACTTTATAAATAATATCGTAAAGTGCGAAAATATAGAAGTGCTATATAAATGCCAGAACTTTTGACCTTTGCCCTTTTACTTTCAACGAAGATCGAACACCGAGTAGCGTAAGTATTGGCCAACGCAAAAAACAGGATATGTCGCAACGATGTCGCAAGGAAACTGGCATATAATCGTTCGAAGCCAAGGAAGAAAAGGTAACGAGACCGACCGTTCTCACAGTTGGATGCCCGTCGATCGCGTTTACGATAGCTGGTAGAAAATAAAAGGGGAAGAAACAAAAAAGGAAAAAAAGAAAAGAAAAGAAAAGAAAAGAACAAAAAAAAGAAACAGATCCAACGCATTGCGTTGGATCCATAAAAGATAACGATGTCGACAAATGTAAGTATCTGGAGAAGTTATACTGATGATTCATAGGTCGCTCGATAAATCATATGAGTTAGTAATGTCATGATAATCTATCTTTCTCGTTCTTTCCTCTCATATGTTTCTTCTTCTTTGCTCGTCATCAATGATCAAAAATTTAATTTATCTTTATTACTTACGACTTGTGAGGATAACCGAGCTTTTGCATATTAAAGTACATTATGCGTATCTTTTGGAATCTTCCGAATAATTAGAGATTCATATAACTATCCTTTTGCCTTTCAATTTTCAAGGTTGCCGATGAAATATATTGAGTTTATGACTATTTAAATCGTATAGATATGAATATTTTCTAACATATCTTGCGAATGACATAAAAGCGACAAATTTGGCGTTAGAACTTAATATCTCTCAATTAGCTGGAAACAATGGGAATACCGAATGGTAATATTGACGGATTATTAAATGTTTAAACTATGGAATATAAAGGGATGTTGATATTTATCTTACATTACTAAGTTATATCATAAGATCGACGCGTTTAGAGCCAAGTAAAGTGATAATTAGTAGAAACATTTCGAGGGAATGAAATTAATGTAAAAAGAATGAACAAAGTTGAGTTATCTATGATCCTATACCAGACAGCGTTTTTCGAAACTAAGTTTGACTCGTTTCGATGATAGAAGGAACTTTTCGTACCTTTTCGCTCTGCGAATGACTTCAAATGAATTTCCTTTTGGTAAAGGAAAAAGTTTGTTGGACAGCTCGTATTATCGAGGGATAAATCTCGTAGATCCAGTCTGATGTACGTGCCATCCGCTTAATTGCGATGGCTTTGTGGATAAAACCGTGGGTGGTACAGTTAGCTACAACGATGTGCTCGGTTTGTAGCACGTTTTTGTTATTCGTCTCTTCGTATCCGCTTTACGGAAAATTGATTTGACAAAGACAATGAATAAGAGGACTCTATCAAACTGTATTATCTGTCTATATCGAAATTTTTGCTATTATTGTATTTTACGAATTAAAACTATTTTCTATGTCGATTTATGAGATTAAAAGAACAAAAATAAAAGAAAAAGAAAAGAATAGATATATAATTGATATATAAAGATCTGTAAATCTTTTTCGTTTTACGTATTAAAATTTACAAAAGAAAATACATATATATATATATATATATATATATATATATATATATATATATTAGAATTTTATTGCTATATTCTAAATAGAAGGTAAATATCTTAGAAATCTTTTAATCGATAAATAAAATATATTCAACCAATAAGATACTAATAGGAAAATAGTAATCGTATCGTTGAATTCTCAAAGGTTTCATTGCATGCATGGCGTCATTTGAGAAATTAGGGCACTCGTTAGCAAAGCCACCACGAAATAGCCAGAATCGTTTGATGTTCCGTTTAAGGTTAGACCGCACAAATTCCAGATATCGACTATCGTACGTAGATAGATACGTACGTACGTACATACATACATACATACATACATACATACATACATACTTACGTAGAAATTCGTAACGTTGAAAAACTCGTGAGACTCAAAAAGCCGACTCTTCCTCGATCGTCTCCCCGGCACTCGAGGACGAGCTCGTTAATCGCGAACAGAAGAAAAGAACTCGTTGTACTATCCGGGAAGGGGCAGGGCGGACGAGACGGAGAGTTTTTTCGAGATGATCGATGAGCTGTCTCTCTCTCTCTCTCTCTCTCTCTCTCTTTCTTTCTTTCTTTCTTTTTCTTTCTTTCTCTCAAAGGCATTGAAATTCAGGAGAAGAAGGAGAATGACTGCGCTTTAAGAAATAAAAAAAAAAGAAAAAAAAGGGAAGAAAGGAAAAAAGAGGCGGAAGAAGAGGAAGAAGAAGAAAAAGAAAAGAATAGAAAAGAAAAAGGATGAGAGGAAGGAAACGAACGAGCTCGTGCGAGCCCAAGGTAATTAATTAGTTTCGTTAGCTGGTCTGTCTGAAATTAACGATTTTCTTTTTTCTTTTTCTTTTTTTTTTCACTCTGTTGGGACTTCCGGCGAAGGAAAGGAGAGCAAAGAGTAACGTCGAGAGTCATGTTGCAAAACCGTAACGAGCTTATCGATCGACACTAGTGACTGTCCACGAGTATGAACGAACGACGTATCAAAAGGAAAAGGCTCTTTTAACGAATTAGAATCGATTTATAAAGAGGCAATGAGCTATGACTAACGGTCGATGATCTTCTTAACATTATAAACGCATTTCATTGCGCCAAACAAACGCGTATTATAGCTTTCACTTTCAACAAACATCAGATTTCCTCTTTATCAAGGAACGATGGAAAGCCACGCCCGATCATAATTCATTCTTACACAATCGTATAAACGTCAAGATCTAAATCGTTCGTTTCGTTTCTATTTCAAATACATGTAAGTAGATATTTCTTTCAAATGTTTAAAAGAGAGTTCGAAGAATTTTATATTTCTGTCCATGGTTACGTTAATAATTTCTGTTCTTTGCAAGTATAAGAATATGAATAATATCTTTTGAAATTTATCGTTCCTTTTATTCTTTATCATCTCGAAGTCCGTCTCTTCTGTCTCGTTCGTATCTTCTCTCTTTCTTTCTTCTCCCCACCCGCCCCCCCTCTCTCTCTCACTTTCTGTCTCTGTCTCAGTCTTCTTGAGTTTCCTCTCGAGAATGTCGCACTTCTAGGCGTCGACCTTGCAAATTGGAAAGGGTCCTTCCTTAATAGTCGATTACGAGACAGGGGTGACGGTCCTAGACGATACTGGTTTGAAATGGAGAAGATGCTCTAAAAGGGACGAGGGTGAGTCAGTAAGGCTGAGGATGAGAGAGTTAAAGAGAGGGAGGAAGAGAGGAAGAAAGAAAGAGAGAAAGAGAGAGAGAGAGAGAGAGAGAAATAGGAACGAAACGGAGCAAATCGCAATTAGTTTTATTAGAGTAAGATAACCGGAGCTAGCGAGTAAGGGCAGAGGAAACCTCCAAGAGGATCATTTTTCCAGCTGCACTACCAGCGATTCCGTAAAACGACGATGGATGCTAACGATAAAGGATTCCTTACGTTTACTAAAAAGAAAGAGGATATCTATTTCTCGCGTTACATTCGTCAGTGAAAGCCCATATGATCTTTTATATATGCATAAACAGAGAATGGGGAGAGAGAGAGAGAGAAAGAGAAAGAGAGAGAAAAAGAGAGAGTTTAATTTCAAATAGTAAACATATAATGCGTTCCTATATATATTTTAAGGCATTTCATCATCTTTGATTTTTATAATGTTTTACACCAACAATAATTTTAGACGTAATTCATGACCGTTTGAACGAAGCAATGACTTATTCGAATTTTTGAAGAAGCTTTATTTTTTATAAAAAAAAAATCATGTCAAAAAATACTGTTCCTTTTCTTTTTTTTCTTTTTTGGAGAATATTTTATTATATATGAAAAGAAAAGCTTCGTCAAAAATAATTAATAAAATTTTATTATTTAAAATGTTTCGTACAAGATATATGTGTGCAAATGTTTCTTATCATGAATATTACACGTCGATGTTTTTACGATAAGACGATTAAAAAAAGATCGATGGAATTAGTATGACTCTATTAATGTTATTGTTATTATTATTATTAACGAATAAGAGAAAACAATCGATAGTTTGTCAGAAGTAATGGTACGACCGACATAGCCGACTATAAATCTTCGTTAAAAATTACGCACTTTGAACGAATTAAAAGTAATTCTTGTGAAAGCTATGAATATTCATGCAGGATATCGTAGTCCGATCTTTAGTTTTTTTCCTTTATCGATGACGATGAAATACTTGAATAGCTCTCCAATAAATCTTTATACATGTTTTAATAAAAAAATTTCATCTCTATACTTTCATTGACTTTTTCCTACGGCCACGTCATGTTCGATTGACTTTTATACTGATTTATTTTTGTTTTTTTGCATTCTTATTAGCACTTTTTATATTAATAAATGTTTTAATAATAATCATTACTGTAATCGATTAATGCTTGAATTTATTTATGTAATCTTTAAAAAATATTTATCAAAAAAAAATTATTATTATCAATTTGTTTTTTAAGTTTTAGTAAGAAGAGATAAGTAGATACTTCTAAATCATATTTTTTAAATATTTAATAATGAAAACGTCATTATTAACGAAAGTATTACGAAAAAAAAAATTGTGCCATTCGAAATCATTTGAATTTGAAAATTTAGAGTCCGTCTATCTAAGAAATTATTTTATATAAATTTTATTTATTTGGTGAAGAATATAAAATTAGCAGTATATATGTAATGTAAATAGTGTAATATTAATTACAATTAGAAATAAAACATTATGAAAACATACTGAAACATGCAGCCATTCGCCCGGCAATACTTCCGTTACATAATTTACAATTAGATTTTGATAGATCACAAGTAATACCGACCCAGATCTCATTACGTCGAGATTGCTGCATTTGGAAATCCACGGGCTAAAGTAGCATACTAATTAATCGCGTTTAATGAATCTTTTATCCGATCATAGTTAACTGAGGGTTCATCAACCGCGACTTTGTCCTAATCTAGCCGTGAGAAAAAGCCTGAATTCTTTACTATTATTTATTTACACAAATTTCGTGACATAATTAATTGACATAATTCTTACATATAATTTGTACAACCCAGAAATATACAAAGTACATATATTTTATAATCCCTATTATGTCACGTTTATAATTAATATACTATATTATTGATAAATCTAAAATAGGAAATTTAAAAGTAAGGTTATTTAATTAATTCATAAATATCGTTTTAATGGCACTTATTCATGAATCAACCCAATATATGTCCAAACTTTTTTAACTATCTTAATTATTAAGTGGCAGGTAGTTAATCGATCTGCCATTTTTGCCTTAAATTAGATTTAAAAATAAGTTAACCTTAGAACTAGAACCTTTAATATTATTATTAATATAGTATAATAAATGTACTAAAGCGTAAAAAATGCAGCATGAAAGCCCTAACATGCATTATGCATTATGCATCATACATCGTAATTATACTCTTATGAATAAACATGCAATAGAATTATGATATTTAAAAAACTTACTAATGTACTTTACTAATTTGTAAGATGGTATATAATATGAAATTATTCTGAGTTAGTTATATATAATCTTATTGTTTAGTATAGCTTCACTCTAATTTTATATTACCCTTTTTTAATATTGATTTCCTTATTATGAAAAAATAAACATAGTATATATAAAACAAATCATAAAAACAAACAGAATAAAACTATAAAAGTATGTATTTTCATTCTGTATGTCTAACGATATTATTAATATAAATAAAAAACGACACATAAAATCGATGCAATAATTGAGATTGTAAACCTGAAATACATCTTTTCATTAATTATGCATTTTATTAATAAACAACTTTAAAATTTTTGGTACAACACACAAATATTTGAAATTATATTTATTATAGTTATTTGAAATTATATTTTTTTTTAAACTGTAAATAATTACATATAATACTTTGTGTTTGCCGTCAGAAATAAATGTATACATAAATATATATTTTAAATAGCAGCCATTTCAGGTGCTCTAATATGCGGATATTGAAAAAGACTGATGTTAATAAATCCAGCAATGATCACAAAAAAAAAAATACGTTAATCACACAATCAAGATATAAAAGCATGAAATATAGGACGTCCATTTGACGTACATGTAGATGCACTTTTCAATTTAATACCCTATCTATCTTTATCAATCCCTATATCACATTGCAATATGATAAAATTTAAAAGAGTGATTATATTATAACTTATAATACTTAAACAATTAAGAAAAATTTCATAAAATTATTACTATTAATTAAAATAAAATATATATGAATTATATTATATTATCAATTACTTCTCTATCACATTTTTTTATAAAAAAAAAAAATTACATATAATATTCGATCAAAATTAAATATTGCAAAAAAGAAAATAATTATCGTAATTTTAACGATAGTTAATTAATTTACGAAATCTAATAATACGCGAAACTGAGTATATAAAAAATTATATATTTCTGAAACAACCACAAAAGAGATTGCGAAGTGTTGATATACTTAATACTAAGTATCCAACACGTTCCAAAATCTTTGCTAATTCGAAAGAAATGAATTTTTAAACAAATGCAAAGATTTTTAAGCTATTTAATACTGATATATATATATATTTTTTATAATTTTATTATATATATATATATATATATATATATATATCGCAATACGGAGCATCAGCAAAATATAAGCAAAAAAAAAACAGACATGCTGAATAATTCTAAAATTTGCTGAAACTTTGCGTAATATCCGGAGACGGAACTTTCCATTCCTAAGTCGAAATTACAACATGCGTCGTGTCCAGTTCTACCTGTTTAAAATTACACACACAATCACATAAAATAAGATATACTACTTGCCTATCTATAACCTATATTTATAAAGTAGCAAAACTTTCATTCCAACATATACACTTCACAATTCTCTCACATATCACCAGGATGCAAAAGTCTACATTAGAGAGTATATCCCGAGACAACTCTGACAGTCTAACTCAAACGCATATGATTCTTAACTAATAAAGAGTACATACTAATTGTTGTAATCGATTGTCAAGGTTAATGATTATTACGTAAATGACTAAAGCAAATAATATATACTAATGTATTATATAATGTATTATATATACATATATATAATAATGTACATATATAATATATACTGCAATGTATACTAATATTTTCGCGCAGCATGTGATAATTCTACTATGCAAAACTATATAAATAATATATTAATATAGTAGCATGTTCTATTTATGTGGAAGTTATCGATACATGATACACCACCTAATACGAATATACAGATGCAAGCTACATCGTATGCAATCACTAACGCAATGACAGCCGTCAATAAGGGAGAACTTAAAACTAAACTCATACTAACTGTTTCTCATCTATACAAGTAACACCTGGGTACACGCATAAATGATACCACGTTGAAAGCATGGGAAGGAGAAACGGGAATTAGTTTATTAGAAGCTGAAAATTCTGTTCTAAAAATAGATTAACTTATCTTAGGTCTATATGTTAACTTATTATTACCGTCTATAACTCTACAAGTCTCTTTTTTTTTTAGCAATGACTCTATTCTACTTTTTTCTTTCAAAAGCAATGACTCTATTGAGACTATTCATTCATGAATAAAATTTAATTAAATATTTATTTAATTTTTCATGTAACAGTAATCAAAATACATCGGACGATTCCTTTTAACAAGTGGCTATTTTAATTAAAAAACAAGATCATGATCCATCACTTGTTTACCAGAATGTATTTGTCGCGCTTGTCTCATTTTTTTTTTGTATATTGATATCGATATATCGGTATATCGCAATTGAATAGATTAAATACGAAGGAAAGATTGTGACATACACATACATTTTTGACGAAATTGGGTCAATACTAACATCATGAGCAAATATGAACAAAAATATGCTTATTAATTGTACTATTAATTATTCAAACCGACGAAACAAGAAGACCTTATCCTGAACTAATAAAAATCAGCAAGCACATAAAAATAGACAATTAAAAATATATTATTCGTGAGTAAATCCAAAGAAGAATTATTCACGGTTATGCTCGTCAATAATTTATTTAAAAAATTACAACCAGTAACTCGTGCCAATTTGGATCTTTCATCCTCGGCATGATTGAGTACTGGAGGGACTTAAAATTTGTTCACTTACTACTTAAGAAGTTCTGCGATGGCTCTAAAACACTCGTCCGTTATGTAAGTCAAAAGGAGGATGATCCGTAAGAAGTTGAGAACGATGTAGTTTTGATATCAAAGTAGATTGAAAATGAGATAGCTCAACGTCGTTGTAGACTGGTAAGACACGATCATAATGGTGATCTGTTAAAATACAATACGCAAATTTTTACTAAATTTATTTTATTAAAAAGATTGTAAAATTATTCATTATGATATCTACAAATTTACTTACCAATATTTTTCTATGAAAGAAAAGTATTAATCTCTCGATAATCTTCAAATGTATACACTGATTCTAATACACGAACAATCCATGTGATCGTTTAAAAAGAATAATAATATTTTATACGAACAAATTCTAAATCTATGATTAACTGCTTTGCTCGCAGTCAATTTAAGTACATATGTTTCTAAAATTGAAATCGCGAAACGCGGATGTATTTAAATTAACGAATGAACGATGCTTCTAATTCGCGATTTTGATTTTATTTAAACGATACAACACTCCATCAATTTCCACGCACACGATTGCAATAATGATCTAAAAAAGTAAGAAAACCAAAGTTATTAGTATCATTTTTATTATGATAAAAATTTTTTTATTTATTAAGAAAATGTTTAAAAAAGTAATTTACTTACTGGAGTCTTTGTTGATCCTTTGTACGATAAACATACTGCCTCAAGAAGTTGACGAATGATTCTTCTTTAATTTAAGCTGAAAAAAAAAGGAAAAGTAAAATTATTAGTATTATTGGTATAAGAACTTTTTAAAATTATTAAAGAAACATTTAAAAAAGAAATTTACTTACCCAGAGCCTTTGTTGATCTTTGCACGATGAACAGTATCCTGTCTCGGAATGATAAATATGCACTAACACTGATTCTAATTCGCGAATTTACATATTGCATTTTATTTCATTTAATAAGCTTATTTAGATATAAATATAAATCAAAAATGTTACGAACAAATAGTGACTCTACATCGTGAAATTTATACCGAATCTACAAATTTAATTTAATCACTTTATTTAATATAAATAATAATTTTTTTATATAAATAAATCAAAATATTGCAAACAAACACTGCTTCTACTTCGCGATTTTTTTTTTTATTTAAACGATATAACACTTGATTTATTCATCATTTCGCATACAATTGTAATGATAATCTGAAACAAAAATAAAAACAAAATTATTATTATCTATAATTATTATAATAAAAAGTTATGAAAATTACTGAGAAAACATTTAAAAAGAAGTTTACTTATCCAAAATCTTTGTTGGTCCTTGCACAATGAGCATCCTGCCCAAGGATCATGAAGAATATGAACTAACGCTGTCTTCTAATTCATGAATTTATATTAAATTTAATTTTTTTCAATCAACTAATTTAAATGTAAAAAAAATAAATAGCAACTATACGAACAAATACTGACTCTAATAATTTATAAAAACTAAAAAGCTGAAACATAAAAGAGATTATAGAAGAAGAAAGAATAAAATATTTCCTGTAAATCATTTCTGAAAGTAATACATTAGAAAATATATTATCTAAAAATATTAATCATAATGAATATTTTATAAATTGCATTTAATAAACTATGAAAATATAAATTATTAAAAGCTAAGTATATTTGAAATCTATCAAAGTATTCAATCATATGTTCAATAATGCTTGCTTTGTATCTTAAGATACAAATTCAAGCAGAATCAATTGCGCAGGTCTCATCATTTGGAGATAATCGCATATGGAGACCCAATTGTTTATAAAAATTTAATAAAATTTTCTAAAATAAAATAATATCTAAAACAATCTGTAGGAATGAACTCGATGGCGAATAATCTAAAAAGCATATAAATTCCTATACCATCCTATAAAATAATAAAATTCCTATAATATTAAATTAATCGTGATGAAGTTAGAATAATAATGTTCTGTAATAAAATGCACAATTAAAACGAAATTAATCAGTGCTTTTGTGAATCTTTACTCGTCCAAATAATATATAGCTATTAAGATCTTTGGCCTTGAGAGAATTCGAATGCTCGAAACCGTTTTTGTTTTGATCTTAGCCAGAGAATTTCTTGGAAATACAGAGACTAATGCAATTTCCATGCCGATGTTAGCTTTCTCTCTCTCTCTCTCTCTTTCTCTTTCTCTCTCTCTCTCTTTCTCTCTCTCTCTCTCTCTCTCTCTCTCTCTCTCTCTCTCTCTCTCTCTCTCTCTCTCTCTATTAAGCTTCGCTTTGTTATTAAAATGGGATGAACTTACCCGTACGTATACGAAGAGATGTATAACTGATATATTCGTTGCTTTTCTATTGTAGCTCGTGAAATTCTTAGAAATCTGAAAAATGTAAGATCACATTACTATTGATAAGATTAAAAGCGTGTGCGTATATATGTATAGGGAATACCCGTAAGTATGAATGTGTGTGTGTGTGTGTGTATGATATGTGTATACCTATGCATATATATGATCGATATAAAAATCTAATTTAATACAAGATATCGATCGATCATAACTATTAATTTAAAATTATTGATCAGTGAGTATTGTTAAAAAGCGAGAGAAATATCAATATTACGAAAATAAAGCAGGAAAATTGAAGAAAAAGTACGACGTAAAAGTTCTTTGGGGGGTTTACGGGAGACTGATATTATTTTCGCGAATATCTTTTAAACGCGACGATGTCCGAATTTGTGAATGATGCTTTATGAAAATCGCCCATTTAGTTATCGATTGATATATAGGAAGAGGGTATACATTAGAAAAAATCTACTAATTACCTGAAATTAAGCGGAACAACGACACACCGTGTACACTTGTTATTGCATCCAAGATGGCGAAAAAACCAATAACAAGGAAGAGAAGTGGACCCCGTAGTTCAACTACATAGCACTATTACGGATACAATACAGAGTCAATTGAAGTATTAATTTTTTCAATGAAAAATAATAAAAACATATAATGAAAATATGTAGAAGTATGGAGAGCATGACAAATGTAATTAATTCAATTTTTTAATATAGACAATAATTTTCTAATAAAATAATTATTTTTTTTACAGATGTAGAAATATAAAATAGACACGCGCATGTATCAAATGTACGTATGTACATACGTACATTATCCTTATGCTTTCTGTATGACATATAAAATAATGACTAATTAATATATCGAATAATTCAATGGATTTATGTATTTATTTGTATATTTCTATACGGATATGTATCTCTTTTGTAAATATTGAGGAAAAATAATACTTTGTAGAATTTTTATCAATAAATATCGAATAATATGTCATTTATATTTGAAGTAACGTGTGTGTCATTATTTGACAACAATCGATAATGTGATTGAAAATGTTCGGCTCTTCAGAGAAAAAATTGAAATGATATGTATATATATATATGTACATAGCGGAGTAATACATTGAAGGTATGTACATAGTGGTCGGAATAAAAAAGCGACTATAAGAACATTGATATATATATATTTTCGGACACGACAAATTTATATATATATAAATTCCAAGAACTAGATTATACATAACCTATATAAATTTCAAAACTGAACATACTAACCTATATAAATATCAAAACTGACATATTAACCTATATAAATTCAAAGTACTTAACTGGCTTATATAATTTCTTAGAAAAGACCTATTTTCGATGCTAAATGACGAAAAAACTTTCACACAAGCAATGCACACATTCAAATGAATATTTTTCTTACACATATAATTACGTATGTACATACAGCATAAATTCTTAATTTATAGATAGAAATAAAAGCTTTCGATCGCATTATAGTTATAACATAAGAATAGAAATGTTTTCTATTCTTTTTCAATTATTGAGAAAATATTTGAAAGATAAATATTCTTAATGCATATGTTGTTGTATTTTGGTCTGATTTTGATTATTATCGAATTAGTTTTCTTTTTCATTTCGATAAAGAAATTTCAATAATATATACTTTCGATAACTTTATAGTTAATTAAACAATCTATAATGTAGAAGAAGTGAAATAAACTAATATTTACATAATGGCATTATTTGTTTAAACATTACGGGACTCATAACGCGTATTAAACGTACAATAACTAAATTTATTATTTCAATTAAATTAAATTTATAACTCGCGATTGCAGCCATAATCTAATATTAACAAAAACGGATCTTTGATTGACTTTGTACAATTGTAGCGTCAGTTTTCTTTTGCATTGCAATAATAACATCGAAGTTATCTCTTTCAAAACGTGACAAATTAAAAATTAATACTTTCGATAATATTACATTTATTTAAAAAATATACAAGTGTAAGCAGTTAAATAAATTAATATTTAAACAATAATAAATTCGATTAAGCATTAAACGACTCGGAACACGTGTTAAACGTAAAATAATTAAAATTTATTTTCTCTTAGGTTTAAATTTTAAACTGGCTACGTGTAACGTCAATAGAAACAAACCTTTAACCGATTATGAAGGTTAATGGATCAGTTCTCCTTTGTATTTCAATGAGTTAACATCGAAACTCTCTCTTTCTAAATGTGAAAACTTAAAAATTAATACTCTTTCCTTTAATTTTAATATTTAATTATATAATTATTTAAACAGATCAAATAACACTTAATTATATAATTATTTAAACATCAAAACTTTATCTTTCTAAATGCTTGAACTTAAAAGTTAATATTTTCTGTATAATATGTTAATATTTTCTTTATAATTATTTAAACAGTTTTTAATATACGCAGAATAGAAAAAACTAATATTTAAATAATACAAACAATGAAATAATTTAAACAATGAAAAGGCGGAAACGTGCGAGAAACTTAAAATAATTTTAATTTTTAATGTTAATATTTAAAAATTTTCCTCCCTGAGTAGTTGACCTTTTCTTATATAAACACATATTTTTTATTAACTTTGACGATTATCGGATCAGTTCTCTTTTGTATTTCGATGAGTATTCATCGAAGGTCTTTCAGAATATCTTTCGTGCAAGTATCAACGAAGGCTTCAAATATTTCTATATTACACATTTCTCAAATATATTATAGAGTTTTTTATTATAACAGTAATACTGTTATAATAATAATTATTTTGTATTTTTGTATTTTTCTGTTTCAGAACTTCATTGCAATCGCGCGCATAGCAATGAAGTAATCAAGTGTTTGTAACGGTAAAATAAAAATATCGCGAAATAGAAGCAGTGTTTGTTCATTTGCTTTTTGCGATCTAAATAACAAGTGTTTTTGCATCGACTACGTGCAATGCAGTCGTTAGAGTCAGTGTTTGTTCGCAAAGTGTTTTGCTTTTTTAACAATTGCACAGACTCTATTTATAAATGACAATAAAGTTTTATGAAATAAATTGAGTGACCGTCCGTTATTAATTAATTACCGTGAATTAGAGTCAGTGCATCATTGAAGAGGATCTCAACTAATGTCGATGTCGTCCTATCCCATTTTCAATCACGAATCATTCATCCTCAATTTCGACCTAAATCGCGGATAAGTGTTTTGGAGCCATCTTCTTTAGAATGAGCAGAACTTCTTTAGAATATGAATTTTTAAGTCCTTCCGATGATCATTCAATCATGTCGAGAACGAAAGGTCCGAATCAGCACGAATGATTGGTTGTAATTAATTATTAGAAGAGCATTGAATAACCACGAATAAATTTCTTCCGAGATTTACTCGTGAATGATTTCTTGTTTTTTAATTTATTTATTAGATTAGAATAGTCTTCTTGTTCAAATGTATTAATTATAATTATTTGAAATTTTGTTTAATGCATTTTTCAATATTATCCTCTCTCGGTAATAGTAAAGAATCAATATTCATGAGTTCTAATAAAGAATGAGCAAGAAGACATTTGCGATGTATAATCTCTGGATTACAAATGAAATTATATGATTTGTTTTCTAATAATTAGAGTAGTCATTTATTTAAGATAGAGTGTCTTACATTTATTAATAAAAATTAATCAAATATTTAATCAATTTTGTTGGTTAAAGAAAAATCTCGATAAAGTCATTGCTTTTAAATGAAAAAAGTCAAATAGAGTCATTGCTTTTGAATGAAAAAAGTCAAGTAGAGTCATTGAGAAAAGACAAAGAGACTTGTAGAATTACAGTTCGTATGTCCTAGAATAAATTAATCAATTTTTAGCACAGGATTTTCAACAATTAATATACTAATTCTTGTTTCTCTTCTTATGCCTTCTAGATTTTTCTTTTTAGGTTTGCGTTAATTTATCGAATACTTTGTAGTAGTGGTTAGGCTACGAAGCAAATAAGAGTCTATATACCGAAGAAGCCCTTCAATATTAAATTATTGAGTTATTTTCGAAGATTCGCCAGAAACTTTCAAGAATGATACTTAGTCATATTTTAATTTTACTATGTTGTCACTCAAAATACTCTTATGATGATGAGTGTATTGATGTAGATTTGAGAAATTGAGACAAAGCGTACGCGAATAGAATTATTTCATAATTTATGCATTTTTATTATTAAAGTCGAGTAACAAATTTTTTGCATTTTCTTTTTCAATGTTCAATTAAAATCATAATTTTATTTTAATAAAATTAAATTTTACGTTAAAATCAAGTCACAAATTTTTCACTTTTTTCTTATCTTTAAAGTTAAATTAAATTAAATTCATATTTTTATCTTTCATAACTAGCATATGCTTTAATTCAATAAAATTAAGTTCTAATAAAATCATAGTAACGAAATGTATGATATGGCTATTGTGGGAACCATTGAAATTGCATTGAATAAGGTGCACATCACGAGCACACCAAGTCGTGTGCCAAATTTTCTTTTTATCACGCGTCACGAGAAAAGAATATTTGTTTAAATTAGGATTGAGAATTTCTCATTTTCTTTTTCTCTTTTAAATTTAAATTAAATTAAATTAAATTTAGAATTTAATTTTTCGTAAGTAATTTATATATATATATATATATATATATATATATATATATATATATATATATACATAATTTCTTTCTTTATTTCTTTTCTTTTCTATAAGATCAAACTATATTAGAGTCATTAAATTAGGGCTTTTTAAAATCACGAAACGAATAAGAAATGGCAATTGTGGAAAACATCGGAATTGCACTGAGTGAAGGTGCACGTGAGTATGAAATAACAGATTTAAATATATACCATAATTTTCGCCTATACCTCATTATAGGAAGATTAAAGCTTAAGAGCTTTTCATATTCGATATAATTAATTCAATATAGATTTCGAAATTAAATTTACTGGAATATAGATTTATACGTGATAAACGCAGATTAAGCAAAGGATGATTTAAAATTTTATAAATAATTATTATTCGTGTCTCATATTCGTGAGACATGAATAATATTCGAGTATCTTACATTACTATTGAAATAAAATCGACCGTGCGAAATAGACACAGGTTTAAATTCGGAAGGGAATAATTAATAAATAATTTTACTAACATTTGAGCAATGTACGAAATACATGAACTATAATTAACTAATATTTACAACAACATTTCTTAGTAACATTATAAAGATCCTATACATATATTACCGATTAATACATAAACTATGGTTTTAAAATCGACCATGTTAAATACGCACCGGTTTAGATTTTTGTACGGGACGCCATAAATAGGTTTCTAGATGCAACAGTTTCCACGTGGTGAGATCTGGATCTATAATACTTGCGATATATCGAAATCTTATAGTATCCAAATATTACCGAGCAAACAATTGAATATTTCAAAAATATCTTTTCAATCTAATTCCAACTAAACATTAAAGTATTTACATTTTATATTGGTAATCATATTTGAATAGATAAATGGATTGGATATACTAGAATTCTAAAATAATTTCTTGAAAAAACGCACAAAAAATTTTTCTATCACTTATGCTCGTCATTTTTCCTATTTATTTTTATCTATCCTTAACAAGTATTATTTATAAATCCCAGATGGGATCCATGGATTCGGCCCATGAATGTAGACCATTGTATGTGCTATTGTCTCAGCATCGTATAAAGCTCTAGGGTGGGATCCTTGAGAAGAGTTCTCGGATGTGGGCCCTTGAAAGGAACCTTGAGCGAGCCTATTTCTTTCAGTAGAGAAAAATCGAGCTCGATTTTGATACTCTGATTTTGTTCGGGTAGAGCAATTTTTAATATGTCCACCTTTCGTTCCGAGTTACGTCGTTCTGAGTTATCATGTTCCGCCTTTCCGACTTTCTCTTTTTTTCTTTTTCCGACCTTTTTTTTCCTTTTCTTTCTCCAATTCTTTTTTCTATCTCATATTTATTCTCTTTCTCTTCTTCATTTTCTATTTTTCTTTTTCCAGGGATCATCGAGAGATAGATTCATCTGAGATTGAATGAATCCGATGTATCGTCGAATGAATCGTTTCATCATCGATTTTTACGCGAGAATACACTTGTGCGCGTGTAAACGGGCATAGATGTGAGTGTTCGTGAACGCGATTAAAAAGGGATTTTATTTTATTTGCTCGAAAATTCGATAAGATTACCTCGCGAATACGGATTTTAAAATCGAGTCAACGTTGCCCGCAGAGCAACCTCCACGTGGTGAGACCTAAGTCGGTATTATGTGTCGAAATATCGAAATCTAAATCTAGATATGTCAAAATCAAAATCTTGATTATATATAGCAAGTATTATCGAGCGAATGGCTGCATCTCCTAAATTTTTTCTTTCTGATTCTAATTAAACATTAAAATATTTACATTTTTACATTATTAATTATACTTCGAGGAATAAATAGATTATATCTAATAGAAGTCTGAGATAATCGTACTGAAAACTTTTATACGTAACATTATCCTTATTTATTCTTATTTATTCTTATGTAGATTTTTCAGTTTATATACTATATTTTCTATTCTATTTACATTTGTTCCTTCGCAGTAGTATAATCTGGCATATAACTTTTTTCTTTCTTTCGTTAGACATACCATTATTTTTAATACATATAAAAATTTCTTCTGAACATTAACTCAATTATTGAGTTACTCGTAAGAGAATTATAATCTCTGCATACTTTTAAACCGATGCGATAAGCGCATAATAGAGATAGTGTTCCGTTCATTGTGCTTGTATTTGATATTTTCACTGAAGTTATAGACGCTTCGAGCGAAAGATGGTGAATAGATTTAAGTAAACGTTTTTTCTAATTGGACTACGAGTAATTTCATAAAACGATGACGGATGTCAATGATAAAGTAGTTTTCCTTGTTTTTATTTTTTTTATTTTTCATAATAAGAAAGAGGATATTTTTTTCTCGCGTTACGTTTATCAGGGAAATCCCATGTGATTTCTTACACATAAATAAACAAAGAGGGAGAGAGAGAGAGAGAGAGAGAGAGAGAGAGTGGGTGTATGTGTGTGTGTGTGCGAGAGAGAGAATGTGCGCTTGTATTTGTGTGTGTATGTGTGTGAGAGAGAAAAAGAGAGTATGTGTAAAAAAGAAGAAAAAAGAATAGGCCCTTGTTTAAGAGAGAAAGAACACGTTTAACTTTTAGTAGTAAACATATAATGGGCTTCAACGTGCACTTAAGTACCACTTTGCTTCTATATATGTATACTCTTATCCCGTTGGTGGTGGTCCCGATCATAAACTGATCTTTCATCCTAGTCAGGTACCAGAGCGTGAGCTGCAAACAATACGGCGGAGTTAAGTTCGACGTAAGCGAAATCTGTCTCGGCACTCGAAAAATAACGATGAAAAGAAAGGAGTAAGATAGAAAGGGATAGGCAAAGAAGAAAAAATGAATCGCCTTTCTGGGAGTATCTTTACTCTCTCTCTCTCTCTTTCTCTTTGTCTCTCTCTCTCTTTCTCTCTCTCTGTTTCTGTCTTTCTCTCTTTCTTTATCTATCTATCTATCTGTCTATCTAATACTAACTCTCTCTTTCTTTTTCTCTTTTCGATTCTCACATCAAACGATAATCGGTCCTTCTTAAATGAACAGTAGAAAGGAAATTCTTTAACGAATGGGAGTAGATGGTGACTGGTTTTGAAATAATTTTATAATGGTTTCGTTTGTTCCTTTCTCTATTATTTATTATTATTATTATTATTATTATTATTATTATTATTATTATTATTATTATTATTATTATTATAGTTATTATTATTGTTACTATTATTATTCTATTCTTACATTTCGTTAGGAAAGACGGAAGAATTCTTTATCCTTTCACTTTCTTGACAAGGAATTTCTCGCTCTCTCTCTCTCTCTCTCTCTTTCTCTTTATCTTCATTTTCGAAATATGAAATAAATTAATATATTTCAATGAAGTTTAATTGAAGTTTGTAATATAAAGGAGAAGAAGTGATTTATTCGCAAGAATGATTCGTCGCGTCGTCGTAATTTTCGTACTCCAGTTTTAAGGATGTGACGTAAAGGAAATCAAGAGAGAAAGCGAGAGAGGAAAAGTTAGAGAGAGGATCAGACTGGTAAGAGTAACTTCATTGAAATGTATCGAGATGAACGTTCGTTCTATCGCGCAAAGTCTCTCGTTCGTTCTCTCGTAGAGCAAAATATACCACTTTTCACAAAGTCAAAGTTTAACGACGCGATACGCAGAGAACGCGTTACGCGTCGCTTCTTCTTCTTCTTCTTCTTCTTCCTCGTCTTCCTCCTCGTCCTCCTCCTCCTCCTCTTCCTCTTCTTCTCCCTTCTCCTCCTCCTCCTCTTCCTCTTCCTTTCCTCTTCGCTTTTCTTATTCGATCTTCGTCGTCTTCTTTCGCCATTATTCCTCGCTTCGTCCAGAACGAGTCGTTTCATCTCGCGTCATGTCATTTTTCACACCTCGTTCTATCCAAGAGGGTGAACAGGGACTTCTACTTCGATCTAAGAGAAAAAAGAAAAGACAAGAGAAAGAGAGAAAGAGAGAGAAAGGGAGAGAGAGAGAGAGAGACAGAGAAGAAGATCGTGTGTACATAAATGTGTGATAGAGAAAAATAAAGAGAAAAGTTGAAGGAAAGATAAAAACTGTGAAAGACAGACAGATAGATAGATAGAAAGAGAGAGAGAGAGAGAGAGAGAGAGAGAGAGAAAGTCCGTAGGAAAACATTTTCTCGGGAAATAGGAAGAATCGAAGGAGATATCGCCTCTCGTTCTTCGACTCGCGTGTTATTACGTGAGGCAGCTCGATCCGATCTTTTCTCATTTTTTTTTTCCTCTTTCTTATTCGTTTTTCCAGCAAAGGATCGCACGACTGCATCGTTGCTCTCTACGATCGAGGATTATCGTGACGGTGTTCGATCAATCATCCCCGATTCGTTTCGTCCGTCTTCGCGTCAAACCGAGTTATTCTATTTTTCATCGGCGAACGTGCCGTATCTTATGCTAACGCGCGCCGAATCGTCTTCTTTCGTTGTAGATATGCAAAACAAGTTGTCAAGGAAATTCGATGATGGATCTAGCGAATTTTCTTTTCGCACTGTTCTCTATATCCTTTTCCTTCTTTCATTCATTTATTTTTTCTTCTCTCGAAGACAGGTTTTGGTATTCTCGGTCGAGTTGCTCTTAGACTACAACACCTTTCTATCTTGATTTTTCGCGAATCCCTCCTCGATGTTTTCTTAGTAGCATTCATTGGATCTTGTCCAAGTAAGGAAATATCTATTTATCTCCTCGTTTTTCGTATGAAAAAAAGAAAAAAAGGGGCAGACGCCGAGCCCCGGAAACGCAGTTATTCCTTCAAAAATATTTGCCCCGTCGTCGCGTCGTCGTCGGCTATTCGGATAGCGAAAGACGAATTGCGCTTTGTGCAACGTGACTGAAAACAAATATTTGATTTAGAACGCTCGTGAATCGTTCTAGTTCCTTTTTTTACCTTTTGCTTGGTGTTCTTTGCCTCGTGCTGGGTGATATAAATAAGTTGGAAACAAACTCTGTATTTAGGATTTTAGGATTACGAAAAAAATAGAGAAATATATATATATATACATCCTTTCTCTCTCTGCGCGCGCGCAAGTGTGTGTGCGTGTGTGTGTACACAGGATGGAACAACAACTTTAATCACTTTAAATATAATTCTTTTTATTAGTTTAGAAAATATTTATAAATACTTATTTAGCGCTTACCCTACTCTTACTCTGCGCTTACTCTATGTTTATTTAGTGTATTTGTTACAAGTTTCCATGACTTTTCCGAGATATCGCTATGTAAATGGAAGAAGTTGAATATATAATAATAATGTAGAAGAAATTGTTTCTTGGATAAAAAACAAATGTGTTTATTAATTATTAATTAATTTATGAATTTTTATAAATCAACCAGAATCTAAATTTTTTGTTGCAAAGTTGAATGAATAAAATTCATCTAAATTTAATTATAAAAATTGTTTATAAGAAATTGTTAAAAATTATTTTAAAAAATGATAGAAAAATAATGAAAATTCTGCCCTTTAAAATGGTATTTGTAATCAAGTCTCTATAACCTTCAGTTTCGGAGATATTCTCATGTAAATGAAAGAGGTGGCTATTAATAATGTAGAAAAAAAATTTTTCTTATAGAAAAAAATAATATGTTTATTAATTATTTATTAATTTATATAATGTTATAGTTCAGATATAATCTGAATTTTGATTTTTCACCAAAATAAACTGAATTAAATCCCTGAGAATTTGTTTATAAAAATTGTTTATAACAAATTGTTAATAGTTATTAACAATATGATAGAAAAATAAAGAAAATTCTACCCTTTAAAATGGTATTTGTTTCAAATCTTTACGATTTTTAGTTTCGAAGATATTAAATGTAAATGAAAAACGTTTACGTTGGCACACTAACCTATATAATTTCATTCAATTTAGCTCGCTCACACACTGACCTATATATAAATTCTGAGAATTTGCGCGACCCAGCTGAGTACACTATTTATTATACTATTACTTACTATGCTATTACCAACAGCTGTACTAAACAAATCATGAATGAAAATCTTTCGAAGGCAATATTTTTGGAACGGGAAGTCATAGAGACTTGAAAGAAACACCGTTTTCAAGGATAATTTATTCTTTATTTATTTAAGTAATGCAATAATATTGTTATAATAAAATTGATTTTGTTAATAATTTTTAAATTGACTTTTCATTTCTTTCGTAATAAAAACTTACTTATAATAAAAGCATTTCAATTTTTAATATAATTATGTGAATTTCATTTTATTTATTTAAAATAAAGAATATAAGAATTATTAATAGTGGATAATATACGAAATTGAAAGATCGAGAACTCAAAAGGCTTTTCTTTCGTAATTTACTAATATTACTTTTACTAAATTTTAGTTACATTTTTCTACATAGTTTTTTAGCAATATTTAAATTAAAATTTCTTATTAATATATATTCTTTTTCTTACGAAAGGGAGAGAGAGAGAGAGAGAGAGAGAGAGAGAGAGAGAGAGAGAGCAAGAGAGAGAGAGAGAGAAAGAGATAGTACTCTGTTTTGGATAAAATGTGTCAGAATGATTAATATTAAAAAATTCTCTTTGAGATACTCGAAGTAAAGAGAATTAAACTCGAATTTCGTATTTTGTTGAATACTCAGCTAGATTCACCATCGTCGCATATTCTAATTTATATGTATGTACGTCCAACGTTGATTTGTAAATTTGTGCGTCAAGGAAATAAATCATATCGCATGTTTATGTTCTCTTCCTTCTATTTCTCTCTCTCTCTCTCTCTCTCTCTCTTTCTCTCTCTCTCTCTCTCTTTCTCTCTCTCTCTCTCCTTTTCGTTATTTTTCTATTTCGTTTTCGTATATTCCCATGTGCCGCAAGCACGAACAATTACCCAGCTTCCGTAATTTCTCTGTTACTGATAAATATTAAAATAACTTGCTTCATTAATATATTTCGTATAAATAATAAGTTTACTCTTGCGGAAATCGCGTAATCATAAGATGAAATAGGTCTCTAGTCGAGATTATCATGATGCAGATTCTCCTGGCATCATATAAGATGTAGAGAGTTTTTCTACAGGTTTTTTCTTTTCCTTCTTTCTTTTTTTCTTTTCTGCACGAACACAGAGAAATCGCGATTATAATAAACTCGTCTACGTCACGACGCTCTTCCGAGCATTTTATCAAGCACAAGGATAACGAATAAATCTTAAAAAGTCTCTCACTTATTTTTCCTCTCTAGACATGAAAAAATAATTTGCAATAAAATATTCAAAGACACTGGACCGTTCGCGTTAAGACGAAAGTTTGTGAAAAAAAATTAGCAATTCATAAGCTCGATATTCAAATCCGTTTTTGTACACAAAGTGCCCTGTCGAAAGATAGATTCTCTCTCTCTCTCTCTCTCTCTCTCTCTCTCACACTCTTTCTGTCTTTTTATTTTGTTCCCTTAACATCTTCTCTTAACAGCAAAAAATTAAATCTTATATATGTATTATTATTAGAGTTGAGAAGGAAATCGTATAGAAAAATAGATACAATTTTGTAAATGTTCTTGTAGTTTTATACTATCCATATACATATCCAGCGTAGCTGGATAAAGGCATGATCATAGTTCCGAATTCTGTAGAAGCTGTCGATCGCGTGAGACTCGACAAATTCGTCACGCTCAATTTACTAGGATCGATCGGGTTGTAGGTATCGTAAAGCCGAGAACCGTACATTCATCGATGGTGTTATCGCTCGGTAGTTTCAAACGAAAACGAACGAATGTTTGTAAGTTATGGAGATCGTGTCACACCAATTTCGTTCCCGAACGTTAGACTTGAACTGTTCTGTTCGCATGGTTACTTACGTTTCTTGGCAGCAACCACGATGATATTTAATCAGGGAAACGTTACTTGTATTTCCTTGTTGATATTTTATTATTATTATTATTATTATTATTATTATTATTATTATTATTATTATTATTATTATCTCTTTTTTTTTAGAAAAAAAAATATTCGCAAAATATAAAATGTTTAGAAACACTTGACCGTTCGTATTAAGTTCATCAATATATAATAAAAATATATTTGGTAAAAGAACGGAAATTTATTTCTCGATAATGTCTAATCTTTTGTAACTGTTTTTACATAAAGATAGCAAGTAGTATAACTCGATCATAGATAAAGAAGAAAAGCTACAGGAAAAGCTCCTCGAAATTCAAAACTCCAATAGTAAAGCTCGACGACTTAACGGATTTCACGATCGTTTTACGGATAATATTTCTTCTTTCTCGAGTTGTGTAGTCGTTTGTCGTATATAAGGTATGTATAATATTTGAAAAACTGAGCAGTGCTCGTTCCTCGATAAAGGAGGATGAGGAAATAAAAAAATTTTTTCTCTATCATTTTTTCTCTTCATAGTCGAGTTTTATTTTATACGGATTAACTTTCATAGTGTTCAACACTTTTTTCCATTAAAAAAGCGTCGAGAATTTTCTAATGGCAGCAGGACTTTCAAATTGCTTTGCCTCTTGACTCGAGAAAAGGTAACATACAACATTCCATGTTAGCTGCCTTTTTTTTCCCCAACGGTGCCGTATTTTTCTTATTAAAATAGAAATCTCAACATTGCTTGGGGCACCCATCAGGCATCTTTCTTATAGTTGAATAAATTTGAAAAAAGACATATAGTTGAAAAAACTACATGTCTATGTTTAAAGCAACTATATAAAGTTCAGCAAATATTACTAATCAACTTTAGTGTGTTACATTCAATTCATTTATATTTTATCTGGTCCTTTAACCTCCTCGAATAAACTTTTCTAAATTCGAGATCTAAATGAATTGCTGTCTAGATAAAAATAAGCGGCAGATTCGTTTAATTCTATTAAAATTTTTCTAGTCTATTTTTAAAATAAAATTGACGAATATACAAAAATAGCATATATATATATATATACATACATATATACATTAGGGGTTGTAGATAGAAAAACTCTGAGTGTAGATGAACATAGAGGGCGACAAATATCCGAAGAAGGAGAAAAAAGATCTACACGATACATTTGAACTTGTTAGCTACCACGTTAGGTTCCTTCTCTTGATAGCGAGAGAGACAGTGCGGTTAGATTACACCGACGGTACTACGTACGACACGTATGATATACCCTACTATTAGCGTAATTGCAAGTTAAGTAGAGCGGAAGGGATTGGGAGAGAGTGCTGTAGGATGATTCAACGAGTGTAAGTAGTTGATGGTAACCAAGGTATACGCCATTATTTCGTTTCATCTCGCCGCAGAAGAGCAATTTTGAGAAGCACTGTACATCCTCTTGTACTTTTCTTTCTACTTTTACTCTCCCCTCTCTTTCTCTCTCTCTCTCTCTCTCTCTCTATTTTTCTTTCTCTTTCTCTTTCTATTTCTCTTTTTATTCCTCTTTCTTTCTCGAGCTTGCGCACGCGTTGTTGAATCAGAGGGAGAGGGCGTACTGTTAAGAGAAAGGAACCACGATGCCGCCATGCAAAACCTGGCTAGGAGACGAGTCTCTAATCAGGGAGACATTGTCGCAGGACGAACAATAATCCGGCAGTAGAATGTCTATGTACGACGACTTCCCTCCTCACCTTTCTCTCACTCTCTCTCTCTCTCTCTCTCTCTCTCTCTCTCTCTCTCTCTCTCTCTCACTCTCTCTATATATATATCTCTTTCATTTTTTTCTCTCTTTTTCTCTCTCAAATTCTTTTTCCTTCTATTCCTTGCCTATCTCTTTCTTTCTGTCGGCCAGGAAGAGGGTGAGACGCACGTATACGAGTACATCCAACGACGGATAAAAGCGCATAGAGCTGCACGCGTAGAAATCCGCGACGCATTCCGTCGAGTGCACACGCGACACACAAGTACTCGCGAGTGCACGTAAGCGAACGAACACGCACACATATGTACATCTTGAGTACGCGTAAAGCGCTACAGAAAGGTATTTCCTTTTCTCTACACTTCTTCGAGCGCCGCCTAGTCATTCCTCCTACTACTTCTACATGCTTCCTCATTTTGTCCTCCCTTTACTCTTTCTCTCCCTCTCGTTCTCTCTTTCTTTCTCTCTCTCTCTCTCTCTCTCTTTCTTTCTCTACTTTCTACTTCCTCTCTCTCTCTCTCTCTCTTTTTCTTTTTCTTTTCTTTTTCTTCTTTTTCCTCTACTTTTCTTCGTCTTTTTCTTTTTCCGTCCTTCCAACGGTTCCCGTGTCCTCTTCCATCACCATTTCATCTCTCCATCTCTCTCTCTCTCTCTCTTTCTCTCTCTCTTGGCCAACCTTCCCTCATTTTTTTTCGCGCTTGCGTGAACGCCGTCTCCGAAGAAGGGTCTCGTTAACGCATAAAGGGACGCGTTACCAGTGTCTACCTCTTAATGGGAACGAACTCGAAGATGAAACTAGCGAGGTAGACATCTATTCCTTTCTCTTTCCTTCTACCCTTTCGCCTTATTCTTATCCCGTCTTTTCTTGATTCTTCTATCGGTCTTTTCTCTCTCTCACTCTCTCTCTCTCTCTCTTTCTTTCTCTCTCTCTCGTTCTCTCTATCTCTCTTTATCGTAAAAAAGAAGCATTGTTCTGAAGCAACGGTACGTGCACGTTTCGGTAACATCGACTGGCCCAGGATAAAGGGTAAGAGAAAGTAAGGGGCTAAAAGGGATATGGACAAAGATGGATAAAGAAAAAATATATAGATATAGTTCCTTTCGTGGAAACTCGAGTCTGCAAGTCACTAACACGCGAACGGATATTTTGTGTCCTACCTTCTCGGGCTTCGGCATAATCGGAGAAGGCAATTTGAAAGAGCTTGGAAAGCATTCCGTTGCTATAGAAAGCGTAGTCCGTCCGTCCTGCTTTATCACGATTTGCGCACCGTTCTTCTCTTTTCCCATCCTGTTTCACAACGACAAGGACAGAGATATAGGATGGCCCGTGTTTCGCTCAAGGCGCGAATCGGCGTCTCTACAACTATATCTACGGTATTTACCATCGTCCGCTTCGGGCGATCCACCGGCGAACTAATTATAATCCCAAAAGTTGAGTCTGGTGTTACGTGCTCGGCTTTTCGAACGGCACTCCAGTACCGGCTAACTTTTCTCTTTCTCTGTCGTACTCGATATCTCTGTTCCACTCCCTCTTTATCTCTCTTTCTCTCTCTCTCTCTCTCTCTCTCTCTCTCTCTCTCTCTCTCTCTCTCTCTCTCTCTCTTGCTTTCACTCTGTCTTTCTTCAACTGTCTATATCTATACATACAATATACTTCTCTCCCTCGTTCTTTCGATTTTGTTCGAAGCATAATTAGAATCGTGGATTACTTGAGGACCCTCTCCCCTCCACCTCATTTCTTCTTCCCCCGTTTTTCATCCCATCCTTCGTAAGACACTTTTATTATGATCGGTATCGATACGACCAATGAAGTTCGAACTTCGTTCGCCTTCTCTGTACTATGACGAGACTTATTAATAAAAAAGTTTCTATCGTCACGAGAGAGAGAGAGAGAGAGAGAAAGAGAGAGAGAGAGAGATTTTCGGCTTAACCGAGTCGAACTACGTGCACTTCTCAAAGTGCTTAGTGTTCATATAATTTTCCTTTACAGGAGAATCTGCATAGAGACTTATTGCCTCCCGCTGAAATTCAAGAGTAGAAACGAGAAAAGAGAGGAAGAGATAGATAGATAGATAGATGGAGAAAGAAAGAGAGAAAGAGAGAGAGAGAAATAGGAAAAGAGATAACTAAGAATATTATACAGAAATGATGCAAAAACATTTTTACCTAATTTGGGAAATACGAAGACGAGTTGATTCGCGTTTGATCTCGCGCTACTTACGCGGTAGGTTATTTAAAAATTATAGTATAAGATGCACGTGGAACGTTCTCAACTGAATGCTCTTAACGATGTCGAAAACGCGTCCATTTATCTCTTTCTCTCTCTCTCTCTCTCTCTCTCTCTCTCTCTCTCTCTCTCTCTCTCTCTCTCTCTCTCTCTCTCTCTACCAACCGCATTTGCTCTCGAAAAAGATAGCTTTGCTAACGAGAGATGTTTAAATATATATATATAGATAATCGATTTTTCTTTTTTTCTCACGAATCTCAGAGGAAAATTCTCAAAAAAAATTTAGAGTCCGTGAAGTTTTCCTTCTTTCTTTTCATTTTTAATTTTTCTTACCATTTATTTTTTGTACTTTATGGTTATGAAACAGTCTTTCTACTTCTTATATCTTTCTCTCTCATCTTCTTTCTCTCTCTCTCTCTCTCTCTCTCTCTCTCTCTCTCTCTCTTTCTCTCTCTATTTATCTATTTTTATCTCTATTTCTATCTCTATCTCTCACAAACAACAAACGTATATTTTCAAAGCATTTGTTGATAGAAGGAATGTAATGCGATCGGGTTTAATCGATTGAATACCCAGCACAGTTTAATTATTAAACCTTACCGGACGAACGTGTATTCCCGTTGGATTACTCGACGTTCAATTTTCTATTTTTCGAAACGACCGATACAGATCGTTCGTTATACAAACACGTGGTACACCGGGATATATATTTCCCTTAACGCATATTGCTAAATCGAATTCCACATGGCTTTAAAAAAGAGAAAAGATCTTTCTCGAAAAACATTTATTTGAATCTTTAAAAGCCAAGTCTGTTTCGAAGAATTCCGGTTATATACCTGTTCACTTTCTGACGTTAAAGGTGGAAGGGGGGGAGGGAATGTTAAGAGGCAGGAGGATGGGTCAACTAACATTGAAAACTTTTTCGACGAATATTCTTTGTAATCCTACTACTCTTTTCCCTTTCTCTCTCTCTCTCTCTCTCTCTCTCTCTCTCTCTCTCTCTTTCTCTCTTTCTTTTTATCTATCCTGTTTCTTTTTTTTTCAAATGAAACTTTGTCGCTTTCGGAGTTCCGTATCGTTATAAAACAAAGCTACTCGATCACCAAGAAGAAACTTCGATGGTATTCCCTTACCGTTTAATACTTTCGTCGATACCTAAAAGGGGATTTACCATTGGCCTTTTAAAGTTTGCATCGGACATTTTAACTCTGACCGAACACGTTGCAGTCTCTGAAAGAGGAGATTAAGTGAGAAAGAGAGACAAAAGATATTTCCGCTTGGTATAACGTGGTCGTCGTTTGCTATTCGCGGTTACGGTATCGATTACGAGTCTCGTGGAATATTTTAAGTGCGCCTAGACGATCGTAAAAGGCAATCTCGCGTAACTATAATCATGGCGAGCCGTGCGCACGATCACCCTTATGACCACGAAAGAGTCAAATTCCTGAGTTTGAGAGGAGGAAAGGGGGTTTAGCACGATTATATCGAGATTATATCGAGCGTAAAGCATTTCCTTTGATCGTTCAAAAGGAAGGAAGGATTTCACTTCTGTTCTCTCAAAATTTGTTCTTCTTATTTTCTTTTTTTCCGTCTCTCTATCTTTTTCTTATTTTTATATATTTTTTTTCTTTCTTCTTCTTCTTCCCTTCTTTCTTTTTTCTATTCTTTTTTTATTTTTTGAAACATGAAGTTAACAAACGAGAAGAAACAATGGGGAAAAAGAATCGAGCTTGCCAGAAAGGATACAACGCGAGTCCTGCTGTACTATGTACTATATGTATATACGTATATATTGACAGGGGGTAAGCCGGCTCTGTGTAACATTCGCGAGATCGTTGTTAATCCTCGAAGGTAGATAGTCATCCACGGACAGACAGGGTAAGCGGATAGCGGTGGATTTTAATTAGAGGGACGGCCGCTACCCGATTTCATCGTCTGCTGCTCCAATCTTTCCTTGAAACCATCCTCCTCCTCCTCCTCCTCCTTTCGCCTGTCTCCTTCCATTCTCTTCCTTTCTCTATCATTCCTCCTTCTTTCTCCACCTTCCATACTGGCAGCTTCGCTATTTCTTGCGAAAAAGGAAATATTTTCGAAATATTTAACAAAGAACAAGTTGTTCTCTCTCTCTTTCTCTCTTATATTCGTTTTCTATTTCTCTTTTTTTTTTTATTTCTACCATTGCTAAGATTCTTCTTTCAAACTGCAAAAGTATGTTAAAGCACTAGAGTATATAGTTGACGAGAATTCTCGTCCTTTAAGATATATTCGCATAAGCTCTTAATTTGAAATGCGAAAGATGGAATAGAAAGAAGGTAAGAGAGAAGAGAGAAAGAGAGAAAGAAAGAGAGAGAGAAAGAGAAATAGAGGACTAGGTTGTCTATATCACGGTTATTATAAGAGTTCTAGAGGCTTGGAACATGGTGCACGATGATACGCGGATTTTAATTATCGCGTTCTCTGTGTTCGTTCTACCATAGCGTAAAGTAATCAAAGTTCGCCCTTTGGAGTCGCATTTTCAATCCCGGTGTCAACCAGCTCCGAGCACTTTTCGTCCTACATATCGTTTGGACTAATAAAAAGACTCGCCTGGGAGAATAAAAACGGCAATATTGAGGACGGTTAATGAGAGTTTCTTTAGCTCGGTTAATATTACATATTCGAAAGTTACATATAATTAATCTGATGATTTTTGGTTTTTTTCGTGGTTAAGTAACGAGAATGCAATCTGATGGAAGAACTCCCTCGTCTTTGTGATATTTCCAAAAAAAAAGAGAGAAAAAAAGAAGACAGTCAACGAGTATTCCCATGGTTTCCCATCGAAGAAGAAAATAGCTCTTTATATGTATGCATGTATGTGTGTCGGTTCTTTACACCAATTTCCGTCTCGCAAAAGACATGAACCGTACGTATGCGTGACATTCAAGAGGAAAGAGAGAGAGAGAGAAAGAGAGAGAGAAAGAGAGAGAGAGAGAACGTGATTGGAGCTGCTTGCTCGTCGTCGTGACCACCTACGTAGTAGAAGCACCTACTGGAATTTCCACGAGGGCTGTCGCTGTGAAATTCCATTTTGTCCGTCGGCGCCGCTAGTCGAAGGAGCTTCCGGTTTCCCTTTTTCCCAGGGAAGCGTAATATGAAATTCTTTTTACCTTCTCGTTCTCGTCGAGAGGAGAAGAGAAAAAGAGAGAGTGAGAGAAGGAAAGAGTCAGTAACGCTGGAAAAAATGCGGAGAGAAAAAGTGAGAAAGAAAGAGAGACAGAGACAGAGACAGAGAGAGAGAGAGAGAGAGAGAGAGAGAGAGAGAGAGAAAGAGAAAAAGAGAGAGGAGCTCGTTCCCAGTGGAAAAAAGGGTGGCAGTCAAGGGGGGATGAAAACTTCGAAATAAAGCGATAACGAGGGCGCTGCACGCTGCGGCGAGTCTGCTGCTAGAAACCGTCTGCTTATTACGTCACGCTGAACGTAGTTACTAATTAGTTACATTCAAAGCGCCACACCGCCGACGGGGGTCCCTCGAACGACCGATGCGCTCGAGTTCTCCTAGTGGCGATGTTGGTGGTAGTGCTATCCCAGTACTGGTACTGGCACTAGTGATACTAACGCCAGCCTTCAGACGAAGAACTAAAATTTGTTTTTCTGCCATTGCGAAGGGAGATAAAGAAGGAAAGAGAAGTAGAGGACGAGTTAGAAGGATCGAAAGAGAAAGAAAATGAGGAAGCTAGAGAGAGAGAGAGAGTCAAAGAGGGAGGGAAAACGAGCCGTCCTCTTCTCTGCAGCATGCTGGTTGAAAACCAGGCACAACGCGTCTGCGTCTCTTCTCTTCTGTCTCTCCTTCTCTTCATTCTCTTTTTTTCTTCCACTACGTTGCTCTTCCATCCACCTACCAACTCCCGTATCTCTCTCTCTCTCTCTCTCTTTCTCTTATTCTTTTTCTCTCTTCTTTTGCTCCGTTCCACGTCATGCCTGGCTCTCTCAACCCTTTTATTTCGCGATCTCGTTTTCGCGGTGGCGTTTCTATTTCTCCTCTCTTTCTCTCTCTTTCTTCTCTTTCCTTCCATCATCCTTTTCTCTCTCTCTCTCTCTTTCTCTGTCTCTCTCTCTCTCTTTCTCTCTTTCTCTTTCTCCTTCTCTCTCTCTCTCTCTCTCTCTCTCTCTCTCTCTCTCTCTCTCTCTCTCTCTCTCTATCCGTTCACCAGCTTCTACTTATTCAGGTTGGTTCAGTGTACGTACGGTAAAATCGATCGACCGAAACGTTTCGAAAGGTGAAAGGGAACAAAGCCGTGTGTGTCGGTCGAAAATTCGTCGTTGATCGTGTTCGGACCGTGCTGTCCGAGCTGATTTCATGAATGACGAGTCATCTTTGGTTTCAACTAAAACAATATAAAATTTCATTTTCCACGAGTCGGCCACGATTGATTCTATATGAAGAAATATGAACGACAATAACGAATAGCCTTTCTGATAATTTTCTGATAATATTCTAGAAGTTAGAAAAAGTGATCAAGAAGACAGAAAAAGAGAAAGAGACGGAGAGAGAGAGAGAGAGAGAGAGAGAGATAGAAGGAGAAAAACGTAGGGATTCATTTTCAAGGGAGCCATAGAGATTCGCGATTTGAAGGGAAGGATAAATCGTGGGATATCGAAGCGCAGCGAGCGATTTAGGAGAATGGTAACGAAAAATGGTCGCACGACGTAGGTTCGCGCGCTCTGCTTGTACGAAGAATATTGGAACCAGTCGACTCGGATGGTAGTTATTTGTCATCGTTGAAACGTTCCAAGTGTGAAACCAATTATTCAAGTATATCGGACCGTTAGCTATTTCGCTGATATTTCGAGGATTTACCGTATCGATCCTTTCTACCGTTCGTACTCTAGCGACCATCTTTCTTTTCGATCTTTTTTTTTACTATTCAACCGTTTCACCCTTTTCCCTTTTAAACCGACCTAGTCTCATTTGCTTCTATTTTATTCGAAACTGAAATCAATTTGGAAAAGCAATTCGAAACGTTTCACAATGATCAATCGAATCCTTCGAAATCTCTCTTCTTTAAAGGACCCCAAAACCATCGTCTATTTAACGCGGCTTCTTTACATTCCTAACCTCATTACCGTGAATCTTTTCGTAGGAAGCACTCACGGACTACTCGACGGCAAAGCAACTAAATCGAATCAGGCTTTTCTTTTGAGAAAACGAGGATTCAGCGAGCTAGCGAACTCTTCGAGCTTAAACGAAATAAAATCCCTATAGTGCATAGATCCCGGAAAAGGAAGAAGAAATTTTACTTTAACGTACATGCGATCGGCTTATTGTTGTCAATTTCAATCCGATAGTTGGATTGCCGACGTCGATAAAAAGGACAAAAGAAGTTTGCGCGAGTCCTTCGTTAAATTTACACGCGTTCTCGATTTTACGAAGAAATTGTAGGTAATAAGAAAACAGAAAAGGAAAGAAAAAAAAATGGAACTGAAATAAATATAACGAAGTATTTGCTTAGTACCAATCGATAAAATATTCTAGCAAATTGATATTATAAAATGAGTTTACGATAACAATTGCAATCTGTCTCAGTGAAAAGTACGATCGTTGTAGTGCGCTAAAGAAGTTGCCTTTCAACTTGGATTCGCACAATCAAGCGGGGAAGTCTTTAGCTTTGATATCGTTGAGATTTCTACTCGCCATATATATATATATATATATATATATATATATATATATATATATATATATAATCTTTATATATATATAGATCTTTGAGAGAACGGAGAAACACAAGTTCCAATATGGGAAAGACGAGTTCCGACTGCGGAATGTGGAGTAGGAAATTGGAAGGTTCAAGGGACGGGAGTATCGAAGGGAGTAGGAGAGGAAGAGAGAGGATGAAACAGAGAACAGGTAAAGCGGCGTGCGCGTACGTGCCAGGAAACGCTAATATGGAAACAGCTGATTGATTGAACGAGCCCGCTACGATCCCCTCGTAATCGTTCTAAGCTGTTCTAGTTGCATGCGTGGCGCGCACGTCACCATCAAGAATGAACCGAGAATGGACTGGAGAGTAGACCAGAGAGTAAATCGAAGATTGGTACAATGTAAATGACCGATTATTTCGAGACAATATGGAATAGGACATTTTAACGCGTTTTTTTCCAACTTCGTCCATTTCGGGAATTATTTAAATATTTACATTCTTTTCGTATGTCTTGTCACTTGATTTGATTTTGTTAAAGGATTATTAAAAGAGAATTATTATTGAAAAAGAGATTTGTCAAAATCAGAAAAGGATAAATAATGGAATTCAATGGAAATCGTGGTAAGTGAAATCGATCGTTCGATCATTTCAAATATTTATTGCACGATCGCGTTACGACATTTCGATGAAACTGTATTCAGTTTGTAGGATATGAAAGGATCAGGCAGGAGGGTTCGAAGGAAGTGCTCGAGTATCCTCGAAACAAGTGCTTGCGTTGGAAATAATGCGACGAGCGTACCGAGTACATGCTAGACTCGGCCGGTACGCGAATTAACGCTCGAGAAAATCGGATTATGTCGTGACCTACAGTGTAGCCCGTCTACTAACTCCTGCATTAGCCTCCCTTCGAGCAAATTGCGTTTATCCTGAGGCCGGCTGGGCGATCGGCTTGTCAGGAGTATTCCACGAGAGTAATTTGCTAATTTACAAATCCTGAAAATGCTCTAAATATTGCTAAATCTTTTTTTTTCTTTCATTTTTTATTTTGTTTGTTTCTTGTTGTTATTGTTGTCGTTATTGTTATTGTTTTTCTTTTTTTATTTCTTCAACGTATAAACGTAAATTGTATAAGAAGCTTTTTATGTTACGAGAGGATCGATTATTATTCGTCGCGCAATGCGGTTTCTTTCAAAGCGAAAGGAAGGTTAATAGTAATTGAAAACAAACCGTTTAAAAAATTGCTACATATTAGAACCTTCCTTTTTATGGTGAGACACGTCTGGAACGAGGAAAGCGCATTACGCAATACTAAAAATGCATCGTACTTCATTTACCGTTGGAAAACTTTGCAATTAGCTTCATTTCCTATAGCACTAGACAACGAAGAAGTCTCGAGTTTAATTTTCACTTGAACTTTACTATTCTCTTGAATAGTTCGTTTTATTACAAAGCCCCTCTAAACTTTGAGACTTTTGATACGATTTCGTAAAATAATAAACTGCTCGAATTTGCTATTCTGTAATTCGAATATTTTCGTTAAATATTCACGAAATGAATGAAAACTTCAGAATAATTCTTTAATTGAAAAGAGAACGATCCTTTCGTAATTCGATTGCCATTTTGTTTCGAATTAGCTAAAGTGTCCGTGCACGATCACGTACAATAAGAATTTCGATTACGTTCGGTGGTGAAGGATTCGTAGGATTATTAAAAAAGATTGGTAGACAGCCGATTGGATTTTGAAATATTTCATTAATTACAAGTCGTGCCATGACTTCCTTTCATTTTACCTCCGGTCGATGTTAGTTACTGTTAAATAAAGATTATGTGATGTAATTGCGTTTTGTAATTAAGATAATATTGAAAAATATATTAATTATAAGTGATGACAATTTTTTTTTTATCGAAAAAACATATTGTAAGCCATAAATTAAAAAAAAATTTATTTTATAGCATCTATATTATTAGACAATATCTTATCAATTAACTAAGATACTCTATATATCTTACATTCTATTAATATATATATATATATATATATATATATATATATATATATATATATATATATATATATTTGAACCGATTAATTATAGTTTCGATAACAGAAAAATTATTAGAATCATCTTGTGACGACATCTCTTAGAGAATCTCGGAATATTCTAGTAGAACTGCGATCAATTCTGCTTCATCGTTACTTATATAAAATTGCTAGAAAAAAAGTATATTAATCTTACACATTTATTGTTATAGTCAGTTTAGAGATGTATTTTAATAATATCCAGTGTACATAAAATTAAAAAAAAAAAAAAAAAAAAAAAAAAAAGAAAAAAGAAACAATTAGAATTTATTAACAACATATGAATCTTTATAAAATACACCTTTGATAAAAGATTTCACAGTTTACCGTACGTCGGTGTGTTAGAAATTTTAACATAGAAATTTCAATTTCAGGTCTTTGCTTTAAATTCCGATTATAAATGCAATGATAATCGACGGACGAAGAAATTGCAAAGAATCCATTCATTCGTTGGCGAAATCGATTAAAAATAGATACTTAAAACGAGACGTTCCGATCGCGTTTCGATTCCTTTCCCATTATATATGCATTATCACCCTTTCACGATACGATTGTGTGATAGGTTTCAACGAAGAGAAACTATAAAAGCCCACTCATGTGATATAATCCATTACATCAGCGATCCATTACGATCGTCGAAAAGTATATGTGCAAAGCCACGTATAGTATTAATACTTACCACCGGAAATAACATAGAATATGATCCTGTACAGTGAAATTCAATAATACCATTTGGTGGGGGTGTTAAATCTTATATTTTTTTTCATCTTATTTTTCTCACTCGTTCTACATTATTCTTTCGTTTCTATCTAAATAGTATCAATCGCTATCACAATTTCTTGTATATACGAGCGACATATGATAATTGGGACATAATTATAAATAAAGTTCGTACGTTATAATAAAATAAATTAAATAATAAATTTAAATTATTATCTCAAAAAAATAGAATCAGTCAACAAACAGATAAAATAATTGATTTTGAATTTATCATTGTTTTATATTAAATTAAAAGTCATATAATATTTCTGCAATATAGGATCTCTTGGATAATTAATAATTGAAGGGGAAATGGAAAGAGAAAAAGAAAAAAAACAATAAGAGGTGCATCACATTGTGAGATACGTCACATTATTGTTTTGTAGTCTATGAGAGATGTGAAAATATGATTTACCGTTGTACGAACTTAGAACTCGACGTTCCGTCGTAAATAAAAGACAGTATCTCACGTCGATCAATGAGAACGATTAATCCCGTTAAAACACTCTCGATAATCTTTTTCCATTTCATCATGACCATGGATACACCAGCGAGACCATGGTTTCGTCCTATCGGAAGTTTCGTACGGTCGTCGGCCGCTATTATTCGTCGTTGAAGAGATGGACTATCCTATAACCGCATATCCAGTTGGAAATTATTTTCAAAAGCGCCTGGCTAGACGATGCCAATGAACAAAACTGAAGTACAGAGTCACGAATATGACTACGATGAAACTGGTTGCATGGAATATGTGGATATGTGTATTCATATATGTGGCGATTCATGCAAACGAAAAGTGACGAGGAGACTAATATATATATGTATATATATATATATATATATATATATATATATATATATATATATATATATTTCCGTCGTCGGATATAACAGAACACGACGAATTATTACGGGACACAATCTTTCATATGTAGAATCAATTAAAATTTTCCGAAATCGATGAAATAACCTGTGTGGATAAAGAGATTTGAGATTTAACAATAAAATCCTCCCATTGAATTATTTTAATTGATCCGTATTTTCAAGAAAAGATAATAAAATTTTACGATTCATTCAAATATCAATCTCACATGCTCGTAATTAATATTGGTCCATATATAATTTTTAATTGTTTTAGACTTCTTATCTGAGAGGGACATTATTCAAAGATCACAAAGATCACAATCCAGAATCAAACGGAAGACGAAGAAAGGGCTAATGCACTCTAATCGTATTAAAGCTGATGAACACTCGCCGGACTTGACTCCTGTCAGCATCATGAGCGGACTTTGGCTGACGGGTCATTATTGTTGTAACGGTAAAGTACCAATTTCTTATGATGCTGCAGTGTTATATAGCTACGCCGAATTTGATAATTCGTTATACCATTCAACTCCCGAAATAATTATATCCCAAAGTTCTGTCTAAATAACTTTATTCAATTTCATAATTCCTTTCTTTTAATTTGTTTTTCAAATATGCCGAAGCATACCTATAATATTCTGACAATATATATATATATATATATATATATATATGTATATATAGTAGTAGTTAGTTATATATAGTAGTTAGCACCTGCGCAGATAGCCCCTGTGCATACAGGCCCTGGGCAGATGGCCTACTCCTCTGCGCAATTAGCCGCTGCGCAGTTACTCCTCCCACCTGCGCAGTTAGCCGCAGCGCAGATAACCACCCCTTCTAGGTTAGCCCGCCTATTGGGATGTTAGCACCGCTCCTACGATGTTAGCCCCGCCTCCTTCTATTTTAGCCCGCCCCTGGGGGTTTAGCCCCGTCCTTTGGAGTTTTACCCCATTGGGATATTAATCCCGCCCCTTCTCGGTAGTGCCACTCCAGGGGTTTTAGCACTCCTCGCCCTGGGTTAAGTCCCGCCTCCTTCTATGTTAGCTCCGCCCCTTACGGTTTATTCCCACCTCTTGGTGTTATCCCCGCCCCCTTTGGGCATAGCCCCGCCCCCTTCTGGGTTAGCCCCGCCCATTCGGGGTTTTACCCCCCACCCTTTGGAGTTTTAGTTCTGTCCATTGGGGTATTAGCCCCGCCCCCTTCTATGGTAGCCACGCCCCCTGGGGTATTAGCCCCGCCTAATTTTATGTTAGTCCTATATGTAAAATAGCCCTGTAAATAATAATTGTTCGGAGAGTAATTTCGTTTTTTTTTTTTGAAAATGAAAGACAGTTTTTGTATAATGAACAAATATTTTATTAAATTATATATTGACTATTCTGGTGCAATACCTTTTGTCATCTTTCTGGTCTAGCATGATTCCACGCTCATAAAATTTTTGGTCCTTGCTGGCAAAAAACTGATATAGGTATTTTTTGACCTCCTCATTTGAAGCGAATGTTTTACCATCTAAAAAATTTTGCAGTGACCGGAACAAATAATAATCCGAAGGTGTCAGATCTGGATAATATGGTGGATGTGGCATTGTATCCCATTCAAGCTGTGAAAGCTTTTGGCAAAAGATCAAACTTTAATGAGGTCTCGGATTATCTTGGTGAAACACTACATCTTTTCTGTTGATTAATTCTGGTCTTTTCTATTGAAGTGCATCATTTAGTTTGTCCAGCTGATGACAGTGGACTTCCGAATTATTTGTTGTGTTATCCGGTAAAATCTCAAAAAAACGATTCCTTTAAAATACCATCAAATAGACAGCATCACCTTTCTTTGATAGATATTGGCTTTGGAAATGCTTTGAGCATTCATTTTTTTTGTTCCATGATCTCTTGCGTTTGATATATATACACCCATTTTTCGTCCCCAGTAATGATGCGCATCAAAAATGGATCATTTTCGTGACATTTGAGAATCACAGACGTTAACGCGACAACACAAATTTCTCTCCGTGAGAACATGGGGAACCCATATATCGAGGTTAAACCCAGGCCTTTCAAGTGGTCATAAATAGTTAAATTTGAAAATTTAACCTTTCACCGATCTCACGTGTTGTTATTCACCAGTTTGCATCAACTAATGCCTTTATCGTGTCTTTATCAGCTTCAATCGCCTTCCAGAACGTGGTGCATCTTCGACATCAAAATTGCCGGATCGAAATTTTGCAAACCAATTCTGGCACTGGCGTAATGTCAACACATCTTCTCCATACACATCGGTTAATTTCTTTCTGGCTTGAGCAGCATTATCTTTTCTATAGTAAAAATGTAAAATATGACGAAAATGCTGCTGATTGCTCTCCATATTTAAAAGGGCACCAACCAAAAATTACTGCGTGGAATCAATTGGACTTTTTCACACACAAGCCTTGCTATATCAGTTCTCAAAACATATAATGATTATGTGCCTTAAGTGTGAAGTTGGGTGCAAAAAATACAATTAAATCCTCTCTCGGGATAAAACGAAATTACTTTCCGAACAACCCAATATATTAGATGAATCGAAAAGTAATGTCGCTTTCTTAAATTAAATTCAAACGAATAAATTTTTAACAAGTTTTTATTTTTAATCACAATCAAATATCGACATGCGCAGAAACGACATTACTTTTCGGTCCACTTAATATATACATATATTTCTATATATATTTCTATATACATATATATATATATATAGAAAAAGAGAGAGAGAGAAAGAGATGAACGAGTAAAGAGGGTTAGAGAAAGCACAGGATGAACATGACCGGCAAAGAGTCCAATTTTTAATGAAAGCTCTGAAAGACCCATAAGTGCGTACCGCAGGCGTATTTGTGTGATCCTCTAGGACCCTCCAGTCGAAAGAGTTCACCGGAATCATCATCAGTGCAGCAAGCAATCTGATCCAGTTACAGGTTCAATTGCTAGGAACGGAGGAAAGGGAGGAAAAGATTCCAATAATTGCGAGTCAAAAAAAAATCGACTGTAAACTCTCTTGAGTCTTTAATAGCATATCGAAGCACAAAGCATTATATTGCCTTCTCGGTCGTTTTCTTTTTTTCTTTCTCATTTATATAACTGTCTATCTTTCTCTTTTTGAATTCAATCTTTCTATCTTCTCGCAAGTTTCTATCTATTCGTTCGTGCATATATCATATTAGACGTATATATGTTCGAATCCGATGTTATATCAACTCCTCTCGACGATCATACGGAATCGTATCATCGAAGTCGAAAAGAGAGAAAGAGAGAGAGAGAGAGAGAGAGAGAGAGAGAGAGAAGGAGGGAGATAGAGAAGAAGGGAGATAGAGAAAGAAAAATGCGTTCAACGAACAGGAAAAGTTTGATGAAAGTTCTAAAGAAACAAAAAAAAAAGAGGAAAAAGAAGAATTCGTGATGATAGATTAATAGAATAAATGAGAATTACAGAAAAAAATATATTTCCTAGCGATATTTCAATTTGAATAAAAAAAAAGTAAAAATGTTAGTCATAATTTTAACCAAATCGTTTTTTCCAAAGACCCGCAAAGGAATCTCTGAAAAGAAAAGAAAATAATTGTCAAGAATATAATTTTGATTCTCAGAAAGATGATAATAATTAGATTAATGATTAATAAAAAAAAAGAAAGAAAAAACAAGGCTCACTTGCGGCACACGCAGACACCGCTTTTGCAATATCCACCTGCTTTTCCCATGCTCAGACAATTCGCCGCGCAAGCCGAGGAACCAATTATTCCACGAAAGGATAAAAGGTCACAAGTCACTCGACGTTGTCTATTTGCTCGTTCCTCGGTCGTGTCTTTCTCCTTCAATTCTATGTTTTCTACGAATTCTAATAAATTTTCCAATGTAGTATCTGAAAACATCAAATATTATTAATCAACTCGATCAGATGTTTAATATATAACATTTATATATATATATATATATATATATATATATATATTTCTATCCATTTTACTTTTCTTTAATTTATCGTAATAAAAGATTGACCTTCGACCGGAACAGTCAGATTGGCCGTTACCACGACGAACATTATAGAAACGAGAAAATAGATTTTTGCCATTTTAAAAGGGCAACAAGTAATATTCTTCAATTGAATTGTGCGCTATCACGAGAGAGACTGTATACTCGTTTCGTTCATCCCGTTTTATATAGATACTTTATCTATATAATATAGTGTCATGCAATTGCAAATGTTTTTTTGTCTTGACGATTATCAAAAAGCAAACGAATGATTTCTCTTGAGATGCGAGTTTTCCTTTTGAGATAATAAGTAAAACCCACGAGGATAATTTTAATGGTGACTCTTTATATTTATTCTAACAATATATTCATCATATACATTTAGATTTTGGAAATAAAAGTTAGTTCATCGTTAATCAAAGAAATAATTAAAGAGCATAGAAATGGCAATCCTAATACGCCATTAGCAATAAGACAAATTTCACGGGACAGCCCGCCCGTAATTCAGTGTAATTGCAGAACGTGTACAGTCGATCGTTACCTTGGATTTCCCAAGTGTGTAGCACGATGTGTCAATAAATGCCAACAGATGTGACTACTCGTACGATTGTTGAACAACAAAGACAGATATGTAATAGATAGAAACATGTTTAATTGTAAGATGTATTTTATATTTTCTTCGTTGAGAACTGGTTTTGTGAATCTTTACGGTAATATCATTCCCTGTAAATTTTATTGCTTAAGAAAATAATGATTAAATATCAATGCAACAATGCTTTATTATTAAAGATTTACATATACTTCGTATTGGATGAATATAACGTTATTAGGACGATTAATCAAATTTTCTCTTAAGCGTTATAAAGTTGTTTGTATGCTCATTTTATCAGCTTTTCCATTTAAAATAATAAATAATTAAATTAAAGTTATTTATAATCTACATAATGCAGCATTTTTTTTTAAATACTTAAACTATATTTTCTTTACAAAGGAATTTCTTTTACATTAAGAATAACAAATAGAGACTTGGTTCTTGTTATAATAATTATCCTTGCTATGTCCCTATAGAGAATATATCTTATGGCACATGTGTTACTATCATCAAGTCCGCAAAGACAAATCAAAAATTTTCCATTTCTTGAGAAACAGAATTCTCGTAAACTGAGTCTAAAAATTGTCGTATCACGTATCGTTTATAAATTTTATTTTCTTTTTTACTATTTTAAATCTTCCTAAAATTTAAATTTAATCTAATTATTTTATTTAATATATCCTATTAATTTGTATGGCTTTATTGCATCATATGCTATATTATCGATTGGCCGAGCCGAGATTGCTATAACGGCGATAAAGACAAAAATAAGGAGAAATTGGAATTTGGCCATTTTGATAAGACCAGATTTTCAATCTTTTAAAATTATACTGTTGTTGTAGGAATTTCTGACTTTTTATATATACTTTCTGATTATATATACTTTCTGATATATCAAATTTTCAAGATATTACGAATAGCGTTTTATTGAGATAATTTTTTATAACCACTTGAAATCATTGTCACATTAATCCTTTTATCGGAATACGTTTTATATTCAATCAAAATATTTTTAAATAAGTAAATAATTATTTCATTAAAAATATAAATTATGATTTAATCTTTTTAATAATTTATCATTTTAATAAATATAAGTATTATAAAGATAAATATCGATGAATAAAAATGAAGAATATTCTATTAAATATAAGTATGTCGAGATAAATATCGGCGAATAAATTCGAAAATAGTGTTTATCTTATGGTCGGCTTATATTATTAATCATTTACGTAAATATAAATCCACATGTTTCGTTTATAGAATTTTTACAATATAACTATTGAATTGGATTTGTGGATAGTGAGAGATAAAGTTATAACGACGTAAATAACTATATTAACTTCTAATGAAATTATTTTATAATCGATAGGTAATATCTAAATAAATTGATTATTTATTTTTTTCTTATTGCTTTTATATATAGATAATATGTTGTGGATTTTTCAAAATACAACGATCGATATATCTTCGATGATTATTTCTCATAGGTAAGATTAATTATGAACTTATTTTTATTACTTACAGTTACGTAATCAAATTGATTTCAGATAAAAGGTATAAAGAGAGAAATATTAATTATCGAGTTATATTTTCTATAATATATGTATTGAAAATTAACAATATAAAATATAAAATTTAAATAATCTATGAAGGATTGATTATTAAAAATTAGAAATTTGGTTATCCAAAGTTTATAAGGTCCATATATTTGTCAATTTATTATAATTATTAATTATCTTAGGTCAAATTTCAATAACAATTACAAACGAAATCTAAACCACAGATACCACCTCTCCTGCCTCGTTTCTTACAGAATTTTTCGCATTTACGATTTCCATTATAGCAAACCGTTGTTTTGTCTTCTCTAAGTTCAATATCTGGAAGAGTTTCTGAAAGCACAATATAATATTACAGTTAAGATTCTTTATTCTTAATATATTGTGAATTATTATTAATAGAAATGTAAAAGAAAGTCAATAATTAACGCAATTCGATAGAGAAAATATCATATCATACAACATGTCGAATCAAAATAAGATCATTCAATCGTAAAAAACTAAATAACTATACTCATAACAGGACTACAAATATTATGGGTAACTAACTTTCTTCATGTCCCGATACGGCAACGAAGACAAGAAGAGCAAGGAATGCGAGGAAATAAATTTTTCTCATTTTGATAGATTGTTATAAGTCGACTAGCGTCAAATCATGTCGTTTCAACTTTTTACACATCCTTATATACTGATGATGCGAATCCATATCGATCAATCACTCGAAAAGTGATTATTTGATTTGATTAATCATTGATTTGATCTGATTATCCACTGATATTTTGACTGTATGGATAAATAATATTTAGTTAAATTATTGATACTGATAATTCAAAAGATAAAAATAATTAATTTTTTTCAATGTTCATAGAACTTATTTGATTATCGAGTTATTTTTGGTGTAGGATAAGTAATGAAAAATAACAAAATAAAATATAAAGGATTTAGGAATATATGAATATATTGTTATATTTGCTATTACAGATTAGTATATTGATGTTGAAAATTCATGAGGCTCAAGTAACTATCAATCGTTGGAATCAGCACTTCAGATACATACACATCCGAATGAATTACAATATCCAAATCTCTTGCCTTTTCTTTTACAATATTTTTTGCAGAAGTTGTTTTCAGCTATTGTGCATTGCGGTTCATATTCTTCGGGGTTTCCAAGTTGTACATCTAGAGCAGGTTCTGAAAGTTTATACAGTTATAATTAGGATTTCTTCTGTTGAATATATTGTCAGGTACTACTAATAGCAATGTAAAAGAAAGTCAATAGATAATAGAATACAATAAAATATAGTATGGCATAATACAAAATAATAAATATTAATTTGAACCATGAATTCGTAAAGGACTGAATAATCATACTTATAAAATGATTACGAATATTCTAAATACTAACCTTTTTCTTGTGCCGATACGGCAACGAACACGAGAAGAGCAAGGAATGCGAGGAAATAAATTTTTCTCATTTTGATAGATTGTTATAAATCGATTGACGTTCGATGTTCGACGAAAATCATGTCGTTTCGACTTTTTACAATTCTTTATATACTCATACAAATAATACGTATCCATATGGATTAAAATCGTTGATCTAGATCTAGATTATTAAAGTAATCTAGATTATTAAAATTTCCATGAAATCCACTTTACAATCAAATATTTGTTTAAAGTGTAAAAGATGTAATTTTTTAATATTTACTTTTACATATAAATAATTTTAATTGACGTAATTTCGAGTTCTATAATGTTCCTTTTTTGATAACAATAAAATCGTAAGAAATGCAAGGAAAAAACTCGTTTTCATAAAATATTACAGAATTATCGAAAATATAACTGGTTAGATATTCAAATATATATAAAAACTTTTTGTATTATTATTACTTAAGTGGTGTTCAAATTCAAATTATCTGTTAGAAAGATGGACGAACGATTAATTATTTGAATATTCTGATAAGATTAGTTATAGAAGTAGTTTTTGGCAAAAAAGAGTCCTCGTAGCTGTGCCGGAGTAAAGACATTTTGTACACTACTATTTTCTGAAATAAATATATATATCAACTTCATAAATTTTAATTAAATATATATATATATCAAATTTTTATACTTTAATTAATCTCGACTATCTCTGAATAAAATATAAACGCCCACAATTTCTATTTTATTATTTTTACATATATATCATCCATTGTAATTTTCAAAATACAATAATCCTTATATTTTCTATAATTATTTCTCATTGTCAAGATTAGTCTGTGAGATTATTTTTAATATATACAATTACATAATCACATTGACTTCAGATAAAAATTCTAACAAGAGAAATATTAATTATCAAGTTACTTTTTCTATAGTATATGTAATGAAAAATAAACAAATAAAATTCAAAGTTTCAATAATCTATGAATGTATTGTCACAATATTCATTACAAATTAAAATTCTTATTTCATAGTACTTATTTCATAAAGAATTCATGAGGCTTAGTTAATTAGTAATTTATCATAGTTATCAATTGTCGTCAGGAACATAAACATGCCCCTCGTTTATTACAACGTCCTATTGTCTTGCCTTTTTTAATACAGAGTTTAGTGCATAATTTATTTCCATCTTTTATGCAAACCCAGTTAAATTCCTCGGGTTTTCCAAATTGTACATTTAGAGCAGTTCCTGGAAATACAGTATAATATTACTATTGCAATTTTTTCTTTTCAATATATTGTCATCTATAGTAGAATTGTGAAAAAAAAACCAATAATTAACGCAATTTGATAAAGATAATATCATGTGATGCAACATGTCGAATAATAATTTTAATTAATCAATTATAAAAAAGTAAATAACTATACTCATAATAAAACTGCGAATACTATGGGTACTAACGTTTTTCTTGTGCCGATATGGCAACGAAGACGAGAAGAGCAAGGAATGCGAGAAAGTAAATTTTTTTCATTTTGATAAATTTTTATAAGTCGACTGGCGTCAAATCATGTCGTTTCAACTTTTTACACGTCCTTATATAATCGTGCTTGTGACACGTCATATCGATAAATCATGTGAAGATTAATACTTATTCATTAGTTGCTATATCTGATTCAAATAGTTCCAACAATAGTCTGATGGGTTTGATAAAATAAATCACAACTGTTAAAACTTCTACGAGATCAATTTTAGAATCATTAATTCTTTGGAAAAATATAAGATGTAATTTTGTGATACTTACTTTTATATATAGAAAATTCTGTCTAACGTGATTTTAGGGTCATAATGCTAACAATAAAGTTGTAAATATTGAAAGGAAAAAACTCGCTTTCACAAAATATTTCCAATGTATTGCAAATGTAACTTGTTTTGATATAAATAAAAACTCTTTGATTATCTAAACTTATTCGTATTTTAATTCTAATCGTGTATTAGAAATGTAAACGAAATGTTAATTATTCGAATTCTGATAAAATCAATGATAAATGTATTTGAATTAGAAATTTTTGAATTCTATCGTTTATGCGTTTGAAATTCAGTTTGTTGGATAATTAGAAATAACTACAATAAAAAAAAAACATACACAAATGTAGTATTATCAATAGTAAAACAAATATAATCACCTTTCATTTCTCAGAAAAATCACTCAATTTGTTGTAATCCATAAGATTTTCTTTATTAAGTCATTTACATATATTTACATATGTTACTTTTTGTATAAAATAAGTAATCAAAAAAAAGAAAAAAAAAGAAAACAAAACAAAATATAAAATATTGATGCACACATACGCAATCTCAGATATTTGCAGTACTATCACATAAGTGTATGCTGCCATACGTGCACAATTTCACATATCTACAGTACTTTCTCATATGGGCCACATATTGATTATATTTGTCTCTAAGAATTTCTTGGATAATTGCTAAGAAAACGAATAGATAAAAAACACATTGCCACGTTGTTTGAGTTTAGAGATTATTAATAAAATACTTAATTTTCGAACTGGACGGTTACTCTTCAAATATCAATGCAATACTTATGGGTCCACATGGTCAACAGAACAAAAGACCAGGCATGAGATTGATTAAACATTTCGAACAAATTATCCCGACACGACCACTATCAATGAGAATATTGTTTTCCCCGTTCCACGTAACTTTTACTTAAATTCCACCCTTTCCATTTCCTTTTCCTAATTCATTAATGCCTTTGTAGATAGTTCGACAAAAATTTACACACAGTCGTATCCAAGTATTCGCACTCATCAGTAAGACGATCGAATTTCATCAATATCATTGGCAATGCCTCAAATGGAAATATCTATCAAAAACTAAATTGTAGCAGTCAAAGCTACGTCCTTCAGACTCACAATATCCAAAGCTTTGAGTCTTATTACATTACTGATTCAGAAATAGTCAATACGATTCACTGCACAAGAACACATCAACAATTGTATCATATTATGATAAATATACTATGATAATAACAATTCACACTAGATTTATTGTTTCGTATTTACCTCATGAGCTTCCTTCAAAAGAATTCACATTTTCCTATTAATTTGTGGAAACGCAATGAGCGGTATTCTGTTGAGGAACTAATACAATATCCTAGCCTAGTATCATCTCCCTTACTCATCGTGATCAGTGGCTCTGACTCTAACTAATACGAAGAGACGGGGGAACTTTCTCTATCGATAATCAAATCGACTACAATCACTGGTCCGGTGCGACGTGTATCTCAAAACTCTCTCGTAGTTGCGTTCTCACGAAGCAACACAAAGATTGAGTAATCCGTGAATGTATTGCTCCTTTCATAGTGGACAATTCATTGTAGTTATCAGTAGGTAAAATAAGTGTCATTTGTAACATAGATACGTTCCTTTGCTCTTATAACGTTCGCTCCTATTACCTCTTATCCGATAGATATTTGTGCATAACCATTCTCCATCTATAATGCAAATCGAAACAAATTCTTCGGGATTTTCAAATAATATATCTACAACATTTCCAAAAGTACGACATTATATTATATTGACAACTTTTCAATATGTAGTTATATATTATCAATAGAAATTTAAAAGAAAGTCAATAATGAACATAATTCGAAAAATATAATGCCAATTAATAGAAAATATCAAACGTAAAATATCATAACGTAAAATTGGTCAGTCGTACATAAAAAAAAAATAATAAATATATAATAATAATGAAATTTCTAAATAATAAACTTCTTCTTTTGTCGATAAGTAAAATAAGAACAATGAATGCGAGAAAGTAAATTTTCTCGAGATATAAGTTGCTATTAGTTTATATCAAATTGATCGAACTAACTTGATTCGATTGATTTATTATTGGAGTAGGATAAATAATGAAAAATAAAAGGATAAAATGTAAAATTTGAGAAATTTATAGTTGTCACATTTGTTGTTACAAATTAGAACATTGGTATTGAAAATTTATGAACCATAAGTAGTTATTAATTAATCATAAGTATTAATTGTATCAGATAACATTTCATTTACATATACATTTGCCCTTTTTGTTACAATGTCCACCCCTGAATTTGCCATGTGCAGCACAACTTGCAGTGCACATTTTATTTCCGCCATGTTGGCAAGACCAAAATAGTTCTTCTTTTCCGAGTTCATCATTTGGAATAGCTTCTGAAAGAATAACGTAATATTACAATTACAATATTTTATTTTCAATATATTACAGGCTACGGTTCCAGTAAAAATGTAAAAAAAAAAATATGTCTATAGTTATTGTAGTTCGAAAAATATAATACCATTTAATGTAAAATAACAAAAATTGAAATCGACTAATAATGAAAGATGATACATAAACAACAATATTTAAAAAATAACGATTAATACTCTATACTAACCTTCTTCTTGTGCCGATACGGCAACGAAGACGAGAAGAGCAAGGAATGTGAGGAAATAAATTGTTCTCATTTCGATAAATTTTTATAAGTCGACTGCCGTCAAATCATGTTGTTTCGACTTTTTGCTCGTCTTTATATACTCATGTTGTTGACACGAATCCATATCGATAAATCATGCGAAAATTAATTAGTACTTATTCATTGGTTCCTATATCTGATTCAGATAATCCCACCAATAGTCTAATTCGTTTGATTGAAACAAAGCACAAGTGTTAAAACTTCTATGAAATCAAGTTTACAATCACTAATTTATTGAAAGAATAAAAGAATAATTTTGTAACATTTCCTTTTATATATGGAAAATTCTATTTGGTATTCTTTTAGGATCATAATGTTCATCTTCTGTTAACAATAAAGTCGCAAATACTAAAAGGAAAAAACTCACTTTCAAAAAATATTACGAAATGTAACATGTTACATATTCTGATATAAATAAAAACTCTTCGAACTTATTATTATCTAAACTTATTCATATTTAATTTCTAATTGTATTTTACGAATAAAAATGAATAAATTCTGTTAAATCTAAGTATTCTGCTTAGATAAATAACGGCGAATAAATTCAGAAACAGTATTTATTCAATGGTCATCTAACATTATTAATCAGTTACATAAATATAAATGCACGTATTGTATATCTTTACAATTTATTTATTGAATTGAATTCATAGTAAAGTCAGACTAATGATATAATGACTTAAGTCGCTGTCATATTTTTCGATGATATTGTATCGTCAATAATGCAACAGATAATTAAAACGCTGATAAATTATGTAGTTATTTTTATTTTTCGCTTCTCAGGTTGATAATGTGTATTTTTCAAAATGCAACCATACAAGTATCTTCGATTAATCATTTACATTAGCTTGTGTGTTTCTATTTATTACTTAATCAAATCGAATAATTAATTAACCACAAAATCAAATCAACTGGAGAAAATAGACTTTAAAAAAATATCGATTATCAACTATTTAAATAGAAGTCATTTATAATATATTTAGATTTTATACAAATTTGATATAATTTTATTGTTTAATTACATACACAAATGTAGTATTATCAGTAGTAAAAAACCTATGATTATCTTTCATTTCTCAAAAAAATCAAATGAATTGTTGTAATCCATAAGATTTCCTAATCGAGATATTTAAAAATATGTTACTTTTTCCATAGAATAAGTAGTCAAACAAAAACAAGATTAAATACAAGAATTAGGTAATTAATCAATTTATTGCTCATTAGTAATGGTGTTAATTCATGATAGTTATCAGTAGCTAAAATCAATGTCAGCTAATATCAGTTGTTCTAGTAACGTCCGCTCCTATTGCCCTTCATCCGATAAACTTCATAATCATTCTCTATTTACAATGCAAGTCGAAACAAATTTTTCGGACCTCTCAAGTTGTAAATCTAGAACTGTTTCTAGAAGTACGATATTATATTACAGTTGCGAATTTTTCTTTTCAATATATTGTCCAATATTATTAGAGAAAATATAAAAAAAAGTCAATAGTTAATATAATTCGAAAAATATAATGCCAATTAATAGAAAATATCAAACGATAACGTAAAATTGGTCAGTCTTACATAAAAAAAAATAATAAATATATAATAATAATGAAATTTCTAAATAATGAACTTCTTCTTTTGTCGATAAGTAAATTAAGAACAGTGAATGTGAGGAAGTAAATTTTCTCGAGATATAAGTTGTTATTAGTTTATTTCAAATTGATCTAACTAACTTGATTATCGATTTATTATTGGTAAAAGATAAATAATGAAAAATAAAAGGATAAAATGTAAAATTTGAGAAATTTATAATTGTCACATTTGTTGTTACAAATTAGAACATTGGTATTAAAAATTTATGGACCATAAGTAGTTATTAATTAATCATAAGTATTAATTGTATCAGATAACATTTCAGTTACACACACATATTTCTTGATTGTTACAATATCCACCTCTTCCATGGCCTTGTGCAATACAACCCAGACTGCACGCTAAATCTCCACCTATTTTGCAAGAAGCAAATTCTTCTTCTCCTTGCAATTTTTCTTTGAGTTGTTCATTTGGAACAGCTTCTGAAAGTATAACGTAATGTTACAATTACAATTTTTTATTTTTAATATATTACTGGCTACTTTTCCAGTAAAAATGTAAAAAAAAAAAAAACATGTCAATAATTAATATAATTCGAAAAATATAATACTATTTAATGTAAAATATCAAAAATTGAAATCGAACAATCGTGAAAGACGATACATAAATAACAATATTTAAAAAATTACGATTGATACTCTATACTAACCTTCTTCTTGTGCCGACACGGCAACGAAGACGAGAAGAGCAAGGAATGTGAGGAAATAAATTGTTCTCATTTTGATAAATTTTTATAAGTCGACTGCTGTCAAGTCATGTTGTTTCGACTTTTTGCTCGTTCTTATATACTCATGTTATTGATACGAATCCATCTCGATAAATCATGCAAAGATTAATTAGTACTTATTCATTGTTTCCTATATCTGATTCAGATAGTCCTAACAATAATTCATTTGATTGAAACAAAGTACAACTGTTAAGATTTCTATAAGATCAAGTTTATAATCAGTATTTTATTGAAAGAATAAAAGAATAATTTTGTAACATTTACTTTTATATATGGAAAATTCTATTTGGTGTTCTTTTAGGATCATAATGTTCATCTTCTGTTAACAATAAAGTCGCAAATACTAAAAGGAAAAAACTCACTTTCAAAAAATATTGCGAAATGTAACGTGTTACATATTCTGATATAAATAAAAACTATTTGAACTCATTATTATCTAAATTTATTCATATTTAATTACTAATTGTATTTTACGAATAAAAATGAAGAAATTCTGTTAAATCTAAGTATTCTTCTTCGATAAATAACGGCGAATAAAATCAGAAACAGTATTTATTCAATGGTCATCTATCGTTATTAATCAGTTACATAAATAAAAATGCACGTATTGTATTTCTTTACAATTTATCTATTGAATTGAATTCGTAGTAAGGTCAGACTAATGATATAATGACTTAAGTCGCTGTCATATCTTTCGATGATATTGTATCGTCAATAATGCAACAGATAATCAAAACTCTGATAAATTATTTAGTTATTTTTATTTTTCGTTTCTCAGGTTGATAATGTGTATTTTTCAAAATGCAACCATACATGTATCTTCGATTAATCATTTACATTAGCTTGTGTGTTTCTATTTATTACTTAATCAAATCGAATAATTAATTAACCACAAAATCAAATCAACTGGAGAAAATAGACTTAAAAAAAATATCGATTATTGAGTATTTAAATAAAAATCATAATTAATTCATGATAGTTATCAGTAGCAAAAATCAATGTCAGCTAATGTCAGTTGTTCGAGTAACGTTCACTCCTATTGCCTTTCATCCGATAGACATCATAATCATTCTCTATTTATAATGCTAGTCGAAAAAAACTTTTCGGACTTTTCAAGTTGTAAATCTAGAACTGTTTCTAGAAGTACGACATTTTATTACATTTGCGATTTTTTTTTCAATATATTGTCCGATATTACTAGAGAAAATATAAAAAAAAGTCAATAGTTAATATAATTCGAAAAATAATATGCCAATTAATAGAAAATATCAAACGATAACGTAAAATTGATCAGTCGTACATAAAAAAAAAATAATACATATATAATAATAATGAAATTTCTAAATAATGAACTTCTTCTTTTGTCGATAAGTAAATTAAGAACAATGAATGTGAGGAAGTAAATTTTCTCGAGATATAAGTTGTTATTAGTTTATTTCAAATTGATCGAACTAACTTGATTATCGATTTATTATTAGTGTAGGATAAATAATGAAAAATAAAAAGATAAAATGTAAAATTTGAGAAATTTATAATTGTCACATTTGTTGTTACAAATTAGAACATTGGTATTGAAAATTTATGGTCCATGAACAGTTATTAATTAATCATAAGTATTAATTGTATCAGATAACATTTCAATTACATATACATGTGCCACGACTGTTACAATGTCCTCCTCTTCCATGGCCTTGTCCAATACAGCTCAGACTGCACGCTAGATCTCCACCTATTCTGCAAGAAGCAAATTCTTCTTCTTCTTGCAATTTTTCTTTGAGTTGTTCATTTGGAACAGCTTCTGAAAATATAACGTAATATTACAATTACAATTTTTTATTTTGAATATATTACTGGCTACTTTTCCAATAAAAATGTAAAAAAAAAAAAATATGTCAATAGTTAATATAATTCGAAAAATATAATAACATTTAATAAAAAATATCAAAAATTGAAATCGAACAATCGTGACAGACGATACATAAATAACAATATTTAAAAAATAACGATTAATACTCTATACTAACCTTCTTCTTGTGCCGAAACGGCAACGAAGACGAGAAGAGTAAGGAATGTGAGGAAATAAATTGTTCTCATTTTGATAAATTTTGATAAGTCGACTGGCGTCAAATCATGTTGTTTCGACTTTTTGCTCGTCTTTATATACTCATGCTATTGATACGAATCCATATCGATAAATCTTGGGAAGATTAAATAGTATTTATTTATTGGTTCCTATATCTGATTCAAATACAAATTCTACCAATATTCTAATTCATTTGATTGAAACAAAGTACAACTGTTAAGACTTCTATAAGATCAAGTTTATAATCACTAGTTTATTGAAAGAATAGAAGAATAATTTTGTAATATTTACTTTTATATATGGAAAATTCTTTGGATCATAATGTTCATCTTCTGTTAACAATAAAGTCGCAAATACTAAAAGGAAAAACTCGCTTTCACAAAATATTACAAAAGTAAATAAAACCTAAGTAAAAAAATAAATAAAACCTTTTTGAACTATTATTATCAAAACTTATTCGTATTTAAATCTTAATCGTGTGTTAAAAATATAAACGAAATATTAATTATTCGAATTCGATAATCTAATAAAATCAATGATAATTTAATTATATTCTATTTATCATTTTCTAGAATTATAAATAGTTGAATTCTATCATTTATGAGTTTGAAAAATGAGAGTTTATTGGATAGTTGGAAATAACTATGGCGATTTGATGAAGTATAAGAAGTTGTTAAGATTTTGACACGAGACATATGACGCGACAGATGTATTTTCGATGAACGTTTAGATAATCTTACGTGGTAATTTTTACTGTGTAATTAAATCGAATAAATAATTATTTAATTACAAAATCAAATCAACTAGAGATAATAAGTTTAAAAAAAAATCGATTATCGAGTATTTAAGTAGAGTTCATTTATTATATTTTATTTTTCTTTTGCCGATACGACAACGAAAAGAAAAAGGAATGCAAGAAAATAAGTTTTGGCCATATAAATGTTACGCGTCTATATCGATCAATTAGATGCAATTTAATAAATATTTGTTTTACCATTAATTATAAGATCTTGTTTAGATACTCCCGTCAATAATTGAATTCATTTGTTAAACAAATTCAAATAATTTTTATTAATAATATATAATTATTAATAACACATTGAGAACATAATATAATATATCTGCGATTACATATTATTTGATAAGGCCAGCGTATGTATTGATCAGGCAATTAATTATGCAAATCTCTCACATGGATATTGATTTAATGATATCATGCGAAAAAGTTTGTTTTCCTTGAATATGATTTATGATAATAATAGTACGAAGAAATGGAAAATTATTTTAAGATTTTAAGACACAAGTAATATTAAAAATTAATTAATGAAAATTATTTTAATTATTTTAAGACACAAGTAATATCGTAAAAACATCAGAAACCTTCAAGTTTTTATTTATCATTATCGACTAATAATTAAAACATAAAATAGAATTAATATATTATTTTGTAGGTAAAATAAACAAGATGATTACATAACTACTATCATTTAAATGAACTTTAATAATATATTGCGGCTATTAATGGAATATTTCGAAAAAGTCGACTTTAATATTTTCATTACAGTATTACATAATACAAAGTAATGCAATTAAAACCATTCTTTTTAGTAACATGTTCTTCAAATCTTTTCAATACAAAGGTTATAATTTAAATATAATATTTGTATTATTTATGAATTAAAACAAATTGGTTTATATTTTCGAGAAACGAAGATGATCTTCAATTTTTTAAATGAAATGCTACATATATTTCGACATCATATGAAAGATCATGATCAAGCATATGAATGAATTCATCTTGATATCGAATAACTTTGAATCTAGAAAAAATTATTAATTATGTATAATACAATGATATTTGCATCTTTCATATAAATTCAAAGTGGCAAGAAAGTCATAGTCGTAGACAAGCGATAGATAAAATGAATGTAGATAAAATGTATAGAAAAGATTAAAAAATTGTTTAGTTTAAATTAATTTTTCTATTGTATACTCTCACAGATATATATATATATAGTACATATAAGCGAATAGTATGTAAATTGTTCGCAATTGATAGTTTTTTTTTTTTTTTTTTTTTTTTTTTTTTGATAAAAATTGTCTCCAATATTCAAGCATTTTCCATCTTCGTTCAATCAATTATTTAGATTAATTGTTAATCCATTTGAAAAGGAAAAAAAAACAAGGAAAAAGAAATTTAAAAAAGACATAATTTAATCCCTTTACTTTTTATTTTTATAGTTCATTGCGTTACTTATTAATTGTTAATATATATTATCCTTGCAGGATACGGTACAAAGCCAATTTCCATCTCCGATGATTATGCGAATAGTCCTTGCATATCTATCAGCGCATCCTTCAACAGCATTAGAAGCAGAGTCGAAGAGATGATATAGAGATAAGAAGATAATATCGTTCATCGTTAATACAAACAATTGATTTTTTTTTAAATTAAACATACTTGATGCTGCCGTAACGGTTAATATAACGATAAAGAGAAGAGTGACAAGAAAATAAAATTTTATTTTTTAATTAATTGTTTAACTTCAATCTTCGAAATTAGATTGTTAATATTACGTCGCAAATGACGCTTATATAGTAATTTGGTGTATTATAAAAATTTCAATTGAAAATTTATTAAATGCTTGAAAAAAAAAGAAAGAGGTATTAGATTTATCGTAATAGTCTTATTTGAATTTTTTTTTATTTATATTAAAAATCAATTTCATATCATCGAACAATTTTTGATTTCATTATTCACTTTCATTTTAACAAAATCGTTTAGCTTTTTCAAAAATGATATTTTAATAATATGTTTAATCAAAAATTTATCTTTCATCGATTCTTTTTCAAATTGTAAATTTTTTTTGTGATATCGACAACTTTAAAAAAAAAAAAACATTTATGTGCTTTTTTATATTCTATGAAGAAAATATTTTAGTTCACTTCTGAAATACCCACGTATATCTATTTTCACAAAATAAATTCGTACTTTATAATTTAGAAGGACGATTAGAAGGAGATGAGAAAACTTTAATTAAAAATAATCGTAATAATAAATAATAGTTATATTTTCTAATAACGAATAAATAAGGTACAATTGTCTTAATTATCTAACAATCGGTGTATTTAAAATGAAATGATATTATAACTAACTTGTAATATTTATTTTTCATCTTTTCGATCACCACTCACTTATTCTCTAGAAATTGAATCGTTTTCGTAGAAGATCCAACATTTTCTCTCTGAAAAATAGAAATGTCTAACAATAAGTAAAAAAGAGATGATAAAATTCATGAATTCGTACATTCGTATAATATTCGATTCATATAATATTCGTTCATATTTGTTGATCATTGTTGTTGACATTCAACGTTAATGTCAACAACAATCGACTGTATATAATATCATATATCTTTGGTAAAGGGGATTGCACAAACGATTACTCACTCTCGACAATGACAGATTTCATTTCTGCAATGGCCACCGGCTCTTCCTCTTGCGATACAGCCTGCAGCGCAAGCACTGTCGCTAACCCAGTCACCGATAATGGGAATTTGGCAAGTTTCTCTTCTATATCTCGTACGAGCAATCATTAATTCTTTTGATAATTTTTGATCCATAAAATTATAAACGGAACTCTTTTCTTCTTTAATATCTCCTTAATCCAAAATGAAACATTGTTATTTACGAGAATTATACACACATAAATTATTTACGAAAATGAATGATATTAAAAATTATAAAAGAAATTTTCAAAGAAACCTTCGATTGGTGCCGCTTTTGCCGTACTAACAAGCAGAACGATGAAAGCGAAGAGTACCGTATAGATCTTGATCATTTTGATCATCTCAATTCGGAGTACTTTAAGAGCAATTTAACAGTTAAACCTATGAAGAAGAACTGTCTTTAACACCGCGAACCACTGCATTATATATCCTACAAACACATTTTAAAAACTTTGCATGTGTCTCGAGAGAAAATGCATATTATGGTTCATCATTCGGATGATTTCATCTAAAAGCTGATATTCCAAGAGAACATTGACATAAAAAGTATTTCAAAGCATATCTGTTTTAATGCTTACTTTTATCTTTCTTACACATATTCTCTCTCTCTCTCTCTCTCTCTCTCTTTCTCTTTCTTTTCCTCTTTCTTTCTGTTTTCTTTATTTCCAAGAAAAATACGCTGGATTTAGACGGGGAAATCTTTGGGGAATTCCGTTCAATCTTGAGATCGAAATCTCTTGAGATCATTTTTGTTTAGTCTTTATCATCGACTTTATATGCAAGATATAATTTTATCTTCTTGTGATTCCTTTCTTGTCGTAATAAATATTTTTAAATTTTTATTTAACAAAGTTTTTTTAACTTTCGAAACATACACACAAATCTTTATATCGTAATATATGTATTTAATTCTTAAATTTTTAATTGAGTTTATAAAATTTCATTTATTGAGTCAAAGAACTCGGTGTATAAATCGATGTAGTGGAACAAAATAAATGTAATGGAACTATTTTGATCGCGTATAAATTGGTTGGTAAATATGATCAGTCTGTTTAATTAATCTTAATAACTCCAGAACCGATTAATTGCTTATCGGGCGTTGTACTATAGCATCGGGATCAAAATGAATCAAGGCCAACACTCATCTCTTGATATCGCAAATGTACACATTATATATACAAGTACGTATGTGTAACTATCTTTTATGTATATATTATTGAAGACAAACACACATTAATAAGTAAACTAGATATATCTATATACGAAATGTTTTTTCCAGCATATCTTCGTTATACCGAGATAATAAAATAATTTTTGATAAGACAAATGCGTGGATGAATATCTGCTAAAATAGATAATATTCGAATAACAAAAATTAATTTAATCGTTTATTAATTAATACTATAAGGACTTGTCGGAAAATTTTGTTTTATAGTTAACAATAACAAAAAAAAATAACTAAATTGATATATATATATATATATTTCTTTATTTATACAATGTATCGTTTGTTCAAACAAATTCGAGATATTTCAAATACTCTCGAAATATTTCTTGTTCCAATTGTCTAAAGAAACAGTTATTTGAATGATATTATTTACTGAATATCCGAAGATAAATAGTCCATACTCACATAGACTATAAATGTATTTGTTATCTCTGTTGCAATATCCTTCCTCTTTACCCTTACTAACACAGTAGGTATTTCAAGCACTATTTCCGACCGATAACAGGTATCGTGCAAACTCAAGATCTTCAAAGTCTATCAGCATGCCCTTCCACGCCAGTTACTTCCTGTTCTTGATACGTTTGATACGTATAGAGAACTGGCAGCATATTAAAATTACACAATAGAGGCGAAAGATAATGAAATCGATAAATAAATTAATTTCATATTGAAAATAACAATCTTATTATATTAATCGATACTATTCGAGAAAATGAGAAGACAAAATTGAAAAACGATAAGGACATTTTGATATTATATAACTTTATTTTTCTAAAGTGAAATCAGTTCAGGTATTATCAATAATCTTGTTTAGCGATAATCGAACGATTTTTGATTAGATATTTTTAATTACGGAAATCAATCAAATTTTCAAGTTTATTACATTTTAAGAAAAATCAATCAAACGTGAAGAATATATCACGGTTATATAAACAGAAAAGTATTATTATTATTTTTCTAGAAGTTTCTTCGACAACGATGAGTCCAATTATAATGAGAATGAATGTTATTCTTATTTCACTGCAATATAAGAAATTATTGTAAACCTCAGATATATGTATTTATCTTTTTTAAAAATATAACAAAATAACTTACGATTATAGCAAATACATTCGGATCCTTCGCAAAACCCACTTCTAGCACCGTTTAGCCAACAATTTGTGTGACAATCTTGAATTGTGCAGGTATATGTATTCTCTACATATTTCTCTACAAATATTTATATTGTATTCTCTACAAATATATACATATATAAGTATATATATATATATATATATATATATATATATATATATATATAATATATATAATATAATATATATAATATAATATATATATATATATTTATATACTATATTTTTTTATTTACTAACCTTCGATCTCAGCTGTTGTTAATACGATCATAGCTACGAAGAAAATCGTAAAATATACGTAGAGCTTCATCATTTCTGAAAAATGAGAAGGATCGATTTCGTAAAGAAAACTAACATAACCATTTCAAGTTTAATTGTATATATATGTGTGTGTGTTGTGCAATATATGTTGTGTATGTGTGTGCGTGCGTACGTACTTGCGTGCGTGCTTGTGTGTGTGTGTGATGTGTAAACAGTATCGTTTCACCCAACGAGGTTTATTCAAATTTTATAGATAAAAAAAAACAAATATTAGATAAGAAAGACTTGGATAATATCATGTATACATAACATTTTAGAAAAAAATAACAGCTAAAAAATAAACGAGATGAGACAACGATTAAACGAGCAGAGTAATAAGATCAGAATTTAAGATAAACCTTGTTGAATGGGCCAAATTAAAAAATGTCTATCACATCTTAAACACGATATAAGTACATCGATCGTAAGATTCGAAATGATGAAATAACATATTATTATTGCGACATATTATTATTGAAATATAAATTTAAAAGCATATTTATTGACAACAATAAAACTATAAATTAAAGTATATTTATTATAATTTAAAAAACAAATATTTTTTCAGATAAATTGAACTACACAATTCTCGTGAAACAAACGAAAATTAATAGGAATTAAAGCAAAGTTTTATTTTGAACAAGATCATTTGAAATGTTTAAATTTTAATCGACAAAATTAAGAAACATTACTTACGATCTCTATACGAATAACAAGTATCACGATAAAAGTAATCACCGAATGGTTTTCTTAAAAATATATAACAAGCGTAACAAGCAGCGTCTTTTATCCATCCACCAATTTTTCCAGACTTTTAACAAAGTAAAAGTTTATTTGTGCTATTGTGTATATCACTGACCACTGTGATGTTCTCTTCTAACAAATCTTTATACTCGTTTGAAAATAAAGAAAATAAATAATGGAATTATTTTAATAATTATTTAAAAGGTAAAGTTATCCTTTTAAAATACGAATCTTCAATAAATACTGCTAAGATAGTAATCAAGAAAACGAGTAAAAAAGAGAGAAAGATGTACAGTTTCATTTCGTTTGGACTCGCAACGGTGTTTTGCATGGCGACTAATAGGTGATACCCATCTGTTTAAATTGAGTTCTTTTGTTAACAATTGAAATGAGCACCGTATTGGTACGTAAATAGATTCTTTAGACATTCAGTTTCGTTTAGAGAAAGTATAAATTGATACATGGATGAATACAATGTTAAGATTAGTATAGTTCTTTGTTGGTGGTGGCTGAGAGCAGACATACGACTGCAAAGGGTTAAATATGTTTTGTTTATCGAGACGTCTTCTTTTTATACGCGTAAATGATATAAATTATCGTTAAGTACATAAAAAAAAAGCAAAAGAATAAAATAGTGATAGTTCAAAAAATTTTTTAGCCTTTAAAATGATCATAAAGAATCATCAAAACTAATTCTTCGTACGGAAATAAAAATATTACAAAAATTAAATGAACCATTAATGAAATTTCCAGGAAGAATAAGCATTAATAAAATAATATTTCTTCAACGGAAATGTTTCGATATATAAAATTATTATTACAATATATGTTCGCATTGATCATTTGAAATTTCTGAAAAGTGCCTGTTGAATAGCAACCAGTTTTACGTATGCGCTCAAAAGTATTTATATAACATAATGAAGGAAATGAAATATTAATAAAATATTTTTTTAGTTTAAGAAACTGTTCGAATGCAATCGGCTCATCGCATAGACTATATATAACAATATATTATAATGTTTCTCTAATTTTTATAAATGCTTTATTGACATAAATTCCATTGTAACGAATCACATTACTCTTTTGTATTTTCTCAGTCGGTAAAAAAATTATTGTGTTTCATTACCAACATAATCATATAATTATAAGCAGTTTGTATTATGTGATTAATATAGCTGTTCGTTTATTGGCCAATGAATAGCCAATCATGGCAAGCAACGTGCCCGTCTACGAATGTATTTTATAATGAATGGGCGTACGAAATATATCACTATTTCCAAGTGAAAATGTCGTGACTTTTAAATCGAAACAAACAAAATTAAGATACACGTAAGCAAGAAAAAGAAAACTTATATAATTGTTTATTTTCTTCTTTAGAAAAATACAGATACATTTATTTCAGATAGTAATAGAATATCGATGTCTCGAAAATATATTATTCGAGTTCGATATACTGTAAGTTCATGACAGTTGACGCATAGGTAGCAGATCCACTGATGGTGGTTCAAAAAGTTGTTGTTTGATTAATTACCTTTCTAAGATCACAAGATGTTGGTCTTCTGTGATATTTTTTATTTTAAAGTGCTTATATTTACTTATCTGTTGGTAAGTTTTACAACGTAACTTCACAATTACAATTTCTATTTTCAAAAATTCTGAATTTATCATTTTGAACTTCTAAGCGGTACTTTGTGACACGTATTTATGTTTCGTTGTGTATTTTGAATAATTTAGATTTCGTTAAATTTCCACGCTTTTTATTAGTAAACAAATCTAAATCGTTCAAACTTTCATATAAAATTTTTATTATTCCAACCTATAAATATTTCTAAAGAAATAACCTCAAAATTTGTGACAAGCTGACGTTGTTGAAATAGTTCTTCATCCACGTAGTACGATATATCTCGTAAAACGCTATGTAAATATTGTCAGATTTTATATTATTTCATATACAATATGAATTTGAAAGATCATTGATAATCGGATTATTTGTTAATTTGTTGTTTTTAGCCAAACTTCTATCATATTCTCCGAATCAATTTACTTTTCAGGCATTTTTACCCAAAAGTTTAGGAAGTGAAGGTGCTATTTCACTCACACAAAAAAACATTGATCATACATTAGGTGAGTTACATTAGAAAAGTATTATGAAAGAATTATAACTTTATTATATCAATGGTATAATTTATTTTCTCATTTTTTTTTTTTTTTTAGCATCCAATGAACTTGTATTTATAAACTTTTATGCAGAATGGTGTCGTTTTAGTAATTTATTGGCACCCATATTCGAAGAAGCAGCACATAAAGTACATACTGCTTTTCCAGAAGTTGGAACTGTAGTTATGGGTAAAGTAGACTGCGATAAAGAAGGTTAGTTCTCTTTAATAATAATTAAGATATATATATATATATATATATATATATATATATATATATATATATTAAAAGTATTTATTATTATTCTTGACTTATAACTTTTAGGATCTGTAGCTTCAAGGTTTCATATTTCCAAATATCCAACATTAAAAGTAATTAGAAATGGACAACCAACTAAAAGGGAATATAGAGGACAGCGTTCTGTTGAGGCTTTCGAGCAGTTCATCAGAAAACAATTACAAGATCCCATTAAAGAATTCTATGACTTGAAAGAATTAAATAATCTTGACGATAAAAAAAGAATGATTATTGGATATTTTGACAGGAAAGATATTCCAGAATATCAAATGTTCAGAAGGGTAGCAACAAATCTAAAGGATGACTGTCAGTTTCATGTTGGCTTCGGGTAAGACATTAATGCTAATTAAATTATTTATATGGTGTATAAGATCTATAAGGTGTAGTTACGTTTTATAAATATCTGATAGATCAGATATATTTTCAAAAAATTATATTAGTCATGGACTACAACAATATTATAAATATAATATTATATCCTAATTGACATCGTAACAATATTAATTTTATTTAACAAGCACTTGCTCCAATGAAAACTGTGAAATAGGACAGCATTTTCACTTGGTGTAAGTAAAGATAATAATAAGTAGTTAGATCTCAGTATTAGAATTGTATAATGCTTGCTATCTATTACATGAGCATATATAGATTTATCATAAAAATAGGTTTAAGTGATAACCAATTTAAAATGAAAACTTGCAACAATCTTTTCAACTCCACTGCAACAATTTTTTTCTACATGCATAATTTTAATTATATTTCAATTATTTAAATTTCATCATAGTCTTGAATTAATGAAGTGTTATATAAAAAACGTATTATTAGAGATGCAAGTAAAGCCATGCATCCACCTGGTCAACCAATTGTTGTCTTCCGATCGGATAAAGCATTGTCCAATGATGAAGATGAAACTTATCAAGGCAGTTTAAAAAACTTTGACGAATTAAATATTTGGGCTCAAGAAAAATGTGTACCACTTGTGAGGGAAATTACATTTGAGAATGCAGAAGAATTAACAGAAGAAGGCTTACCTTTCCTTATATTGTTTCATGCTCCAGATGATACTGAGAGCGTCAAAAAATATAAAGATGTTGTAACTAGAACTTTGATAGATGAAAAACGTAAGTAAAATCACGTTTATTACGTTATTACGTTACTACGTTACTATAATCTATTCAAACCATTTTTTATACTTTTAGAAAACATTAATTTCTTAACTGCTGATGGTTTGAAGTTCGCACATCCTCTTCATCATTTGGGAAAAAGTACATCCGATTTGCCGTTAATCGCGATCGATAGTTTTCGTCACATGTACCTGTTTCCTAGCTTCCAAGATATCAATATAGAGGGAAAATTGAAGGCTTTTATTCATGACTTATACTCTGGAAAACTTCATCGAGAATTTCATCATGGACCTGATACTCCTAGTAATAATGAAATACCACAAGTTACAGGACACGTGAAAGTGCCTACAACCCCACCAGAATCTACATTTAAGAAACTTGCACCCAGTAAAAATAGATACACATTGCTTAGGGATGAATTATAATAGTGTTATGACGGTGAATAATAAGAAGAAAAAGAAAAAAAAAAATGAAGTGAAACTTACGGAATGAAATTACAAAATATTAGTCATCGATGGCGAGTAAATTCAAATTAGACAGAAAAGCTTCGCAATAATACATACAAGCGAATGGTGACTCATAGTCTATTTATAATCTTGGTCTATATCGAGAAGATAAGCCTTAGTTATAAAAGTGTGTTAGGAAAATTTTTGTTATTACGTCTGATAGCATTTGAATTTTTCTTATTAACAATTTTCATTATATATTTAACATACAATTGTAATAAGAATTAAAATCATAATTGTATAAAGCCTTATTTCAGGAATATAATCGGATATTAGTAATCAGAAAAATCTATAAAGATTTAAATATATATAAAAAAAAAAGAAAAAAAAAGAAAAAAAAAGAAAAAAAAAAGAAAAAAAACAGTCGCTTTCATTCTATATTTTTACATAAATTTCTATTACTTTCTTACTAAAGATAAAAATTAAATATCTCTACTAAAAGTTATAAAAGGATAACTTAAAGATTGTACATCTCCCACTGTCAATATTTACATATTAGATTTTATACTACTATATAAAATACAGAAGATACATGAAATATCATGTGAAACGAAATCTTTTAAGAAATTGCTTAATCGAAATATTGTATTCTCTTTTCACTCGTTATGATTTATATTTTAAGTAAAATATCAAAAAGCTTTTATTTTTAGATCTACATCTATTACTCGAGTTGCGTTTGATGTTTTTGCGAGTAACAATGGTTAGAGGTTTTGAAACTGAAAGAAAAAAGTTCTTTTTTTTATTATTTTTTTTTTTTTTTTTTTTTTTTTTTTTTTTTTTTTATTATGTATAGAACGAACGGTCAAAAATAAATAAGAAGTCAATAAAAATACGGTTGCATGAGTGACTTTGTGAACGCAAGATTAATTCTTAATTATGCGTGCGTGTTTGCGTGCGTGCAATAGTATTTTAGCTCATTGATTCTAATTGTGATATTGCTCTTTATGAGAAGCTTATCACAAAGAAATAAATGCATCGTCATTCTGTGTGTCCGAAAAAAAAAAAGAAAAAACTTACGAAAGCATGGTAAACGGTATGAAGTATAGAAATACTTTTTCAAAGTGTTGTACGGATGATGGTATTATTAATTTATTGTTAATAAAGAGATTCTAAGTCACGCGTTTCGTCGATGAAATATTTCTTTATAAATAATCGCATAGGAAAATTCAGGGAAAATTTGAGTATCAGCATTAATTCGTATATCAGCATTAATTCGTATATCAGCATCCATTATAAAATGGCTGTATTTAGGGATAACTCGATTACATGTATTACATTCCATCATTACACACCACCACCTTTTATATCGACTAATCTTACGATACACAACATTACACGTAACATGATTGCATACGTCTAACATCACATATACTTTACTCTTCGCGCGACAGTATCCGTCTCTATAGATATTAATTTCTTCATCATCTTGTTTTTCTTTTTTATTTTTTTCTTTTCTTTTTTCCTTTTTTTACTTTTTCATCCGTTTTCCTTTTTTTTTTTTTCATCCTTTATGTCTTATTTTTCCACCTTACGACGAAACGTGAGTGGAGCAGATTCGAATAGAAACATACATTCGCAGGTAACGTAGTTTAGAGAAATTGAGGAGCGCATTGTTAAAGGAAATTAACGAACATTAGAAATTTCGATATTTAAATATAGCTATGTTCTGTACGTTAGTGGATCACGAAAACGAACGATCAATGGAACATAATCGTAAACGTTCGATGGCCAATAATAATATGGATTATTTTTGACGTCTCGTTCTCTTCTTTGATTTCGCTCGCGAAACGATAAATAGTATGAACGTTTGAAGAACATTCCCCGACGATCGCAAAAAGCTCGCAAAACGAAGACTTTCTTTTCATTTCGATTAAAAATTTTCACGAACAACAATTTATTCTTCGTATAGTAATAGAACAGCCAATGTTATTTTTTTATTTATCCGATTCTAATAGGCCATTTAATTAATTAACGAAGGAATACGCGCTGTATATTTCTTCGATTATGTATGTACGTAATGTATTTTTATATATACCCAAGCAACGGCATATTATAGGCGCGTGTATTTATGTAGCCAGCATAGCTTTTATTTTAGCCATCTTATACACGTAAAAGCATGTAACGTTTCAAACGTACATATGTATGATATTTCTATGCGTATACGTATGTATGCATATATATAATATATATATATATACATATATATATGCATGTGTGTGTGTATGTGTGATAAAAGAACTCGTTCGCAATTTGCACAGCTGTTCTATCCCAGCAATAGCCTTATCGTATCGTTTTATTCTCACTGCGTCTGGTTATATTTTACATTCTCATTTGAATTGCGTCTACAAATTCGAACGACATTTTCTTTTCTTTAATTTATTTCTACGCTTATATTCATTTTTTCCTTCCTTTCTTTTTTTTTTATTTTTTATTTTAAATCGATGAATCACGATTGAAAAGTACAAAGAAAAGAATAAACGAGCTAATATTATTAAATGACGCAGAAGGATTAGAAATTAGAATCGATTTTCTTCGTGAAATGCAACAATGATTAAAAGGAATGTGTACCCGCGTTAAATTGAAAATTTCTTAGGATAAACTTTATATGTCATACATAAGAGGGGTGACATTTAAACGTCGCGCTCATAGATCGATCGATCACAAAACGTATACAGCACGTTAAAGTCTGTTTCTTACCGTCGAATAAACATGTGAGACCAGTAAAAACGTTACGTATGTATGTATATATATATATATATATATATATATATATATATATATATACATTTGTATTTGTGGGATACATCGAACCAACTTGTAAAATTTTTTTTCCAAGAAAATTTTACACATAGCTGCATCATACCAAAAGGGAAATACGTTCGCTTTTTTTTCTTTTTCTTTTTTTTTTATATTTCTCTCTCTCTCCCTCTTTCTTTTTCTTTCTTTTAACCAAATACACACACATACACACATAAACAAATACGCACACTCTTTATTCTCATTTGTGTGTTCTCCTTTGACCTATTTACTTTGTTTACCGCATCTTATTAGCACGTTTCGTCATAACATAATAATAATTATTTCGATATTTACTCTAGAAAAATAAGATTATGAAAATCCCCGTCTTGCGGGGACAGATCGTTAGAAACATTATTAGAGCCATTTCTTAAGTAAAAATATAAATATTTCATTCACAGTGCGATATCATCATCATCATCATCATCATCATCATCATCATCATCATCATCATCATCGTCATCATCGTCGTCGTCGTTATCGTCATTGTCGTCGTCGTCGTTTTCATCATCGTCGTCGTCTTCGTTTTCGTTTTTGTCATTATTATCAATCGTAATTGTCATTGTCATCGTCGCATAGTAAAACAAGCTCATGCTCGTGTACTTACAAATGATATTCTATATATGCCTAATACACCTCCATTATAATACTTCTTCTATTAACGCATAATACTTATATCCTGTCTTACATTATCGTAGTCTCCTTAAACCTTAAAGACCCGATGGCAAATAATAACGACAATAATAATATAATAATTAAAAAAGAAACGAACAAACAAACAAACAAACAATATTATTATTATTAACAATAATAATAATAATAATAATAATAACAATAATAATAATAATAATAATAATAATAATAATAATAATAATAATAATAGCAGTATAACAATAGTTATGGACGTAGAGAAAAGATTCAGATTTTTCCTACAAATTAACGAATAGATAAAGAAAGAAAAATTTGTAGATTCTCAAAGTTTAAGATTCATCATCGCGAAACATTTATTAACCGTTTACGAGTCCTCCTCTCTTATATGACGAATATATAATACGCACGATCGTGTAATACGCTCATTATCATAATCTCTAATATAATAATGAAAGACGTGTTTGTGTTTTGTTTCTTTTTTCTTTTTTTTTCTTCTTCTTTTAATCTCTTTATCATCTCTCTTTGTTTTCTATCACTCAAATACGGCAGTCGTTACGATCATCTCGCTTTTCTACCGCAGCTGCTTTTTATTATCGTATTAAATCGAATCGCTCGTTTACGCGTAGGCAAATAAACCACATGGGAAGTATAGTTGAAGAACGATCATAGAAAATTATTATAACGGGGAAATAGAAAATGATCACGAACGACGCGAAATTCAACGCGAGGTTCGAGCTCTCTTTGTCTATGATCGATAACTATCGATCACGCTTGAGAATACTTGAAAATTTTCAATCCCGATTATAAAGATAGAAATACTTTTAATTATTTTTTTTTTCGTCGTTTCAAATTTCCCGCTTGTTTGCGGCCCGAGCGATTTCTCTTGATCATAAAATAAACACTGATCGATTGATTTCTCTCTCTCTCTCTCTCTCTATCTCATTTTTATTACTCGTTCGATAGCCTACGCGATTGCACATTCACGATTCGATAATATAATCAACGCGAAAGATTTTACATCGCCGAACGTAAAACTTAACAATTACGTTTTGTCTAAAGGATAAATTTGATCGACAAGATCATTTCCGTGATCCCTCTCTCTCTCTCTCTCTCTGTCGCGCGTGCGCTCTCGTTCTTTCTCTTTCTCTCTTTCTTTCTCGATAATTATATTATCTTCGCGAAAAAGATCTCTCGATTGATAAAACCTAATAGAGTTCTATACTTACATTTATAATTATAAATATTAAACGTCTAACGCTATATATCAGATTCTCTCACAAATATACAATCTATCGACTTTACACGTACGTTTATTTGATTACTCTTGCGTTATTTTTTTTTTTTCTTTTCTTTTGATATCGACTAAATTCCTTTTATCTCGCCATTCATCACTTTGCCCTCTCATTTATTTCATTAGCGGGACCGACTAAAAAAGAACGATATGTTAGAGAGGAAAATTGAGAAAGGTAAAAGGGATTAGGGGACGGAGATGAAGAACCGAAGATGAAGGACGGTTTTACAAAAGTTACATGCGATCAATACATTTAACGAAAAGATCTAAAAAGATCGCATTACGTTCATCTAATTTATCTTCCGTACTTTTACTTCTCACATAAACAAACACGTAAATGAGTGATTCTCACATAAATTTTAATCTTCCTCGCGAAAAAAGAAAGAGAGAGAGAGAGAGAGAGAGAGAGAGAGAGAGAGGGAGAGACAGGGGGAGAGGGAGGAGAGGAAAAAAGAAAAAGAGTAGAAAAATAAAATAAAGGAAGCAAAGAACGTCGATATACTCTCGAATGTTCGTACGAGGAAAATGATTGGCACCGACTTTTCTTTCCATAAACTAAGACTTAAGAAAGAATATTAGAAATACAACGTGAACGACGAGGCAAAAAAGAGATTCGAAAATTTCTTTGTCGAAGATTTTAGAATTTTTCGAAGGCTGAAGAAGAGGAAAATTGTTGAGAAGAATTATCGATTCGTGTGATAAAAATTGGAAAGGGAAATATCGAAGAAAGAAAAAAATCTTTATCTTCGATCTTTGAAATATTCATTGAAAGGAAGACTTGTGTTGTTCTCTTCGTCTGTCATTCTCTGTCTCTCTCTCTGTCTTTCTCTCTCTTTTTTTCTCTCTCTCTCTCTCTCATTCTTTCTTTCTCCCTCTCATACATACACTCAACAAACATTAACATATTTACGCGTGAACAATATAATAATATTAATAATAATAATAATCATAATAATAATAATAATAATAATAATAATAATAATAATAATAATAATAATAATAATAATAATAATAATATATAAGGGTGCAATGATCGATGCACTAACTTGTATATCAAAGATAATCTTTGAAATATATAACACAATATGCAACACTTTTTGCTATGCAATAATATATATAGTACAATAGTGAACGCACGATGAAAAACTTAGCAAGTAGGTATAGCTTTTTTTATGTTTCTTTTTCCTTTATTTTTTATGTATGTATGATTAGGATTTGGCGCAAGAAATGACTTATAAAAATATTCTATTCATTTTTATGCAGCTGAATAATGAAACCTTGTTTTACCTATTCTCTTTCCCTTCCTCTCTCTCTCTCTCTCTCACACACACACACACACATACTTTCTCACTCTATCTTTCTTTAACTTTCACTCTCTTTCTTTATATTCAAAATCGATGCTTTCAAAACGAAGCTATAAATTTTGCTTTTCTTTCGGTATCTATTTAAATATAATCTAATTAAATAAGGCGCATACATATACACAAATATCAAAGTTCAATAACGTAAATAAAAGAAGAAACGCTGTTACCCTATTTAAAGCAAAATTTATCGCCCGTAGCAGAAGAAAAAAAAAATATCGGTGATTAGAGCGCGAAGTACACGAGCGCGTTACGAGAGATCGTGCGTTTAAATGCGAGGATAAAATTTCCAATTCGATATCACCGGGAGTCGGTCCGTGTCGTGAAAATCGCGGTACATTTTCTCGATAATTGTCCTTTAAGGGAAAGAAAAAAAAAAGAAAAAAAAAATAATAATAATAATTAACGAAAATATCTCGCTTCTATACTTCTTTGATTTTGATTTTATCGTTCTAATAATCGCGATTCTACGATCAACGGAATCGATCCGATTAAAACGACTGATAAAAAAACGTAGGCCATCAACGCGATTCAAGTCAAGCTTTGTTTCGCACATAGAAATTGTTAGAGAAATACCTATATTGTCTTCGGGACGTTATACATTACTATTTGTGATAGCTTATTAAGCTCCTCTTCATTCGCATCTTTATATTTTTATTTCTTTTTCTTTCTTTCTTTCTTTCTTTCTTTTTTTTTGTTCTTTTTTTGTTTGTTTTTTTTTTTTGTTTTTTTTTTGTAAACGCCAAAGCGAGCGTTTTCATTTGTTTATATATCTTTTGCCATTACTATGTGATAATATCGTTATTATTACACACAGCCGTAAACTTTACTATAGGGTATAGTTATTATACATCGTTTACGAGCCCACCGCGTTATATAAATATATCATTATTAGAATTTAATTAATTGATTAATTAATTATATGAAATAATGAAAAGAAAATTGAGAGATAAAATCATAAATTATGTCGATTAAGATCTCGCGTGTACATGAAAATCGTTTCTTAATGGGAAGGCTACGGTTTATTTGAATGATATTAATCTTGATAGAAAGATAAAGAAGAAAAGGAACAACTTAATGGATATTTAGATGCAATTGGTAAGCATAAAACGCGGATAGGAGAATGGCTAGTAAACGACGATCGTAATATTAGGTAAATACGCCTGTTGTCTACATTCTCTCTCTCTTTCTCTCTCTCTCTCTCTCTCTCTCTCTCTCTTTCATTCTTCTTCTGTGCCTTTTACATATCATCTTTTATATTTTCAAAGATTTCACACGGCTTTCTAGAAACGTGATATCAATATTAACCCAAAAAAGAAAGTGGCTAAAAGCGTTGAATGATAAAAGACAAGTCTCATTTTCTCTAAAAGAGAAATAAATCGCATCGGAATGATACCTTTTTAATATTATATTTTTCTCTCTTTCTTTTCTCGTCACCATTATTATCATATCCCTTTTTTCAATAAACAATCCAGAAGAAAGAAAACACAAATGAAAATAATAATATGAAATACGCAGCCATACTTGTGCAGTATGTATTTACATTACCAAACATTCAAGCATTGCATTTGTCTTTTTAATAATTATAATCGATACTTTCATACTCTCTTTCTCTCGTTCTTTCGTTCTCTCTTTCTCTCTCTCTCTCTCCTTCTTTTTAATTTTTCTTTTTCTCTATATATGTAAGTATGTAAATATGTAATGTATTGTGTCTCCTAAACTAAAGAACTTAATTATTGTCTATCATCTATGTATGTACGTGAAATCACCGCGCTATAAACATCATCAACGGTTCAATGATAATCCACGTTTTAATCTTTTCAATATTTCCTCGACTCTTCATATACGGACAATAATTGCTCATTCGCTATCGTGATACAAGAAGTAGATTATCACGATACAAAAATACACACGTGATAATAAATGCTTATTTACGTATCAACGCTCGTTTCTTCATTTCTCGCCCAAATCTTTTCTTTTTTGGGTTAATTTTACAAACGCCTTTTATATCGTTTGCATAATTATAATAGTCGGAATTATCTTCCTTTTTCTTCCCTTTTCTCTCTCTCTCTCTCTCTCTCTCTCTCTCTCTCTCTCTCTCTCTCTCTCTTTCTTTCATATATACACATTTTCTCTTTCGCTCTTCCTTTCGCTCTCATTTTTGAACTATTTTTGTTTAAAACCATAAAAATATTAATGCCAGTATACCACCGACGTACACCACTATCGTGTATATAATATAATATATATATATTTTTTTGTTTATATATATATGTATACATATATGTATATAATAATAATAATAATAATAATAATAATAATAATAATAATAATAATAATAATAATAATAATAATAATAATAATAATTATTTACGTACGTATGTAATGCATGTGTGTGTATATATATAAGTTGTTTGTTTTTTTTCATTTGTTGTGTTATACTAAATATATGAATATAATCCAATAAAATGTACCTGTTCTGACCTTATGGTAATAACATCTGTATATACGTGTATATATATATATATATACACACATATATATATATATATATATATATATATATATATATATATATAATATATAGGTACATAGGTGTATAATGCAATTTTATTGAATCTTTACGTGTACGTATTTTATTATAACTACAGGACTGTCTCTAGTATCTCAAACTAACTTCTCGTTAATAATAGTCCTACGGATTAATGACTTTTTATTGAAGGGGCAAGGATGATGGACTGAGCAGAAATTGTACTTCTCTAAGGAATTTTAGAGCCAGAAATGGGAGAGGTGTGCACAATCAATACAATTACTTATAATATAATCATAAAAGTATGCTTCGTTCTTCTTAGGTTTCCTTTTTTTTTTTGTTTCTTTTTTTTTCACAGTTTGAACATCGAGACAGAGGAGGATAGTGAGCACCGAGCGTGTTGTTCTTGATCACCTTTTGCCGCAAATTGTCGGGGGACACGTCTTGCTAATAATTTAGCAAACGAAGAAGAGACAAATTTAGCGACGGCAGAGATTAAAACAGAAGGAGAAAGCTTTTGTTCTTCTGCTTTTTCTCGTTTTCTTCTTTTCTCGAAGGAAGCACGTCGTTTCTCTTTGATCGTCTTTTTCTCTCTTTCTCTCTCTCTCTCTCTCTTTTTCTTTCTCTCTGTCTTTCTCTGTCTCTTTCTTCCTCTCTCTCTAGGTTTGTCCTTTCATCAAGTGTGGCGTACGAAACATTAACAATGAGCGAGATGAAAACTAGGATTTATTTTATTTTCCTTTTTTTATTTTCTATTATTTTATTTTTCTTCTTCTAATCCCTTTTGTTTTTATGTCTTTTTTTTCTTTATCGTAAAGCGAGAAAGCTGAAACTTGTGCGTACCGTAGATTCTGCTATATTTTGATCTATATACATTTTTGAGGAAATCTGCTCCACTTGTCTCTCTCTCTCTCTCTCTCTCTCTCTCTCTCTCTCTCTCTCTCTCTCTCTCTCTCTCTTCTGTCTTCACTTTTATTTCATTTTTTACCAAATTCTTATATATACATACATATACATACATGTATATATATACTCGAGAAAAAGGCGATCAACGCGCTCATGGAATTCTTTTAACTTTCTTTTCCTCGTCGGATATAAAGGGGGCTATGCGATTGACAACGACGTTTGAACACCTTTGAAAAAACTGCTGCTCGCAATATTACCGAAATAGTAATATAGTAATAATAGAATAGTAATAATAGTAATAGTAGTAGTAGTAGTAGTAATAGTAGTAGTAGTAGTATTAGTAATAGTAGTAAGTGGTAGTAGTAGTAGTAGTAGTCGTCTGCCGTCCGAGGTTGCGACTGCCTTTCGTGTAATAATTTTTACTGTAAAAATGTCGACTAATATACATAGCTGTTGCACGCTCTCACGCTCAAGTCACTCGAAAAAGCGAATCGAACCTGACAAGTGATAATATCCCAAATCGGTCCTTCTTATCGTAATCCTCATTTTTTTTTGTTTTTATTTTTCTTTTTTTTTCTCTATTTTTTGTTGCTGTTATTATTATTATTATTATTCCTTTCCTATCTCTTCTTATTCTCCTTCTTTTTCTTTTTCATTAAACTTATATTAGCCTCGTCCACCAAGAATATACATATATAATCTAAGGAAGAGAGAGTTGGTGAAGGATAGGGAACGCTTGTGGATAAGAGGAATGGGAGGGAAATTAGCGGTAACACACATGCCTCGAGAGATTACGAGTTTGCTCCTGGGAAATAATAGCATACGTAAACGGCAACCGCATATGCTAATAATAAACCCGCTTTTACACGACCTAACTATAGTTTTATTTTTTTCTCACATCATAAGTCGTACTAATTATTAAAGGGGAGAGAAAGGTAGGAAAAAAGGGAAAAGGATTCGAGGATTTGGATTCAAGGATGTTTCTCTTTTATCTGAATTTTTCCTAAATGGTACTCGTAACAACTATTCTTTTATGTTTTAGCATTAAGTAGAGTAGGTAAATGTTAAACGAAGCTCAGTTGATTGTTTCGGGAACGACCACCTCGCTTTGTTAATTCCATTTTCTCTCTCTCTCTCTCTCTCTCTCTCTCTTTCTCTCTTTTCATAGACATTCGTTCTTACTTAGGAATCTTTCTAGATTTTCTTCGTTTTTTCTATCTTCTTCATTTTCTTCCGAAGAAAGCGAGGTGTGTACGCATATCGTCTTTTTTCGTGTCCGTGTATGTGTGGTATTGTGTCTTTTTCGCGCGTGCGGACACATGTTTTTCTTTTAAAAGATCGGCGAACATCATCGTATTGTTTCAATGTTTCTTTTTTTTCCATTGTTTTGTTTTGTTTTGTTTAATCTTTTTTATTTTTTGTTTGTTTGTTTGTTTTAATTTCATACGCGAAGAATCGATAAATTCGACGAGAATTTTCGATTGACTCGACACGCTCATTTAGTTACTTTTAGGACGATGATTTTGACATTGTTGCTGCTGTGATTGCTTCTTTTACTGCTGCTGTTGCTGCTGCTGGTGCTGCTGAATGCTAGGATATCGCAATAAACGTCCTTCTTTCTATCTACGATCCTGGCGAGGAACTTTGCGTGCTTCCTTCTTTTCTTCTTCTTCTTCTTCTTCTTTTTCTTCTTCTCCATCAACATCGTTGTCAGATTAGACGACCAACGAACTAATTTTTCGACGTCAAAATTGTCACGAATTCTGAAATAATATTGAGTATATATATTGCTTGGATGATTGAAAATCATCGCAAGGAATCTTTATCCAATTTTGTTTTTTATTATAGTTCTTTATTATTTTTATTTTCTTCTTTTTTTTTTTTAAATGCCAACGAGAACGTTCATCGTCGACTCACGATAACGATCTTCGAAAGTCATTAAAAATAATTACCTTCATAGTTAACCATTCCATCACCATCTAAGTCCGCCTCCTTGATCATGTCATCGACTTCTTCCTCCGACAATTTTTCACCGAGATTCGTCATTACGTGCCGTAATTCCTTCGATGAGATCAGGCCGTCTTTGTTCTTGTCAAATACTCTGTACGACGGAAATAATTATCGAATTAATTTCCGGAAAAAGAGAAAAGTCGATGAGGGAAAAGAAAAGGAGGGAAAACAAAAGAAAAAGATAAAGAAAAGACAAAAAAATAAAAACGAAAAAGAACAAAAGAAATTAGAAGGGGAAAAAAATTCTCTAGTGACATAACCGACTTTTGTAAGTATCGATTAGCTCGAGAATCACCTAAACGCTTCGCGTAACTCGTCCTTCCCGTCTGCTCCCTTCATCTTCTTTGACATCATTTGCAGGAACTCATTAAACTCGATGGTACCATTACCATCTTGATCCACTTCATTCACCATATCTCGTAGTTCCGTATCTAAAATGTAGAAAAAATATTATAGAAATTCTCTAATTACTATGTTCAACTCGACAAATTTTCAATTATTATTTCTCAATCATTTTTGATTGAACACGAAATGTCACAAGTAAGAATTTTATATATATATATATATATATATATATATATATATATATATATATACAAACATATTTTTCTATGAAAAAGAAAGTTGTTACATGATCAAAGTGGACTCGCTCTATTTGTACAAATATAGCTCTCAGACACGATCTTTTTTGTTAAATGGATTGTCTAGATTGTAAGATTTTGTAGACATGTAATTTCAACGCTGACATTCTTTTATCTATAATGGATGAAATGATAATGAACAATCAGTCTATAATGAATTATTCTCTGTATCATTACGTAGGAATTTTTTTTTCTTTTCTTTTTTTTTTTAAGAGACGAAAAGATACCTTTTTCGTTCGTCAACTTTTTTATGCAACAACTCGACGATTCTATCGATTACTTTCTTTTTTCTATCCCGTTAAATAAACTCTCTCTTAGATATTCCTAGATATTTCGCACTTATACAATAGTTATATATTACATACATTATTTTATTTCTTTATTATATATTTATTATTCGTAAATAATCAATTATTATACAAGAATTCGTTAAATAAATAATTAAATAAATGAATGAATAAATAACGATGAAAATAATAGAAACAATATGTCAATAATTTTCGATTGGTCGATACGATCAATCGATAATTATAAAGGAAATTGTAATTAAAAGGAATAAAAAAGATTTCGAGAGATTTATCCTCACAGTAAAGATATTTTGCCCAGGCTAAGCTTTCATCAGAGACTATGGCGTAAAGCCAGATCGTATTTACCTTCTGGCCTACGAATAACGTCGTCCGAATATTTGTGCGCGCATGCACCCAATACGCATAAACATAAATCGTACGTCTGCATAAAAAGAATTCTTACTCACCGGACGGTCTCTGTCCCAGAGATCGCATGACCACACCAAGTTCAGCCATGGTGATTGTTCCATCCTCGTCTTTATCGAACAGCATGAATGCTTCTTTGAATTCTGTAAAGAAGAAAAGGGGGGATTGGATAGGTGGGCGATTGGATGGATGGTTGGGAAATATAAACAAAAATAAACAATCGATATAATTAGATACTTACTCAATGATATTATTCAAGCCATTACATTCATTAATTTACTAATGTTATTATTATAAATTAAACTTTTACATTTATTTATTGTTGATATCAATCAATGCATTGTATTCATTAATTAATTAGTTAAACGTATTAATATTACAGCCAATCAGAATTCTACAGATTTAATAAATATGTAGGTAATATTGTAAGCATTGCTATTAATAAAATGAATACGTAGCGAGTGTTTCGATATGTAGGAAGAAGAGAAGATAAAAAAAAAAAAAAATTCTACGTCGCGTCGATCTATAGATACGAATTTTTACTATCGTCGGAGAAAATATACGCGAGATCCGTAACACATACAGAACAGATACACTCAGACACACACACACACACGTGTACTTTATCCAATTCCCATTTCATGACTTTATAAAATAGCAAACGTCGGGCGACGTTTCTCTTCTCATACTTCGAAGACACGCGAATTTAATCGATTCGATCTCTGGCTATGTGCCGCCGAAAACAAAAAAATCTGAAAGATTTTATTGAAACGAGCAACACGCGCCGAAAAAGCAACGATGTCGGTTTGCGATATAGAAACGATGTATTTTTTATTATCGCGATTAAGAATCATTTTCTTGGTACGTTAATTGCTTTCTCCGTCTATAATGATACCTCGGCGTACTGTTATAATTAAAATCATAATAGACTACAAACATTGGCAAAGAGATTTTCACAAAAAAAAAAAAAAAAAAAAAAAAAAAAACATTTCGAAGGGTTAAAGATTAAAGAAATTCTCTTTTTTTAATTTTGTTTTCTCATACACAGAGAAAGAAAAAATTCTAAAAAGAAAAAGAGAAAGAAACGAAAAAAAAAAAGAAAATATTTCGTTCTTCGCTCGTTTAAACGAAACCAAATTAGTAATCTGAAGGGATAAACGCAAGTGCAAATGAAATCTTGACGAATTCTAGAGAAAAAATGCTAAACGTTCCCAATTCCACTTTAGCAGGCAAGATTATGTTTCACTTAGCCAGCTGAAAAATATCGAACGTTTTCGTAATTAAAAAACTTGCTGCCGAATATGCTTAGCTGTACAGTATGAAAATTAGGAAAACCTTGAGAAAGTCCTACGTAATATATACATACATACATACATACATACATACATACATACATACATACATACATACATACATACATACATACATACATACATACATACATACATACATACATACATACATACATACATACATACATACATACATACATACATACAATATACATACATACACCATACATACAGCACACATACATACATATATGTATACATACATAAACACGTTGGTACGATTCGAAAGAGAAAGAAAAGTACGAGGAGTGGCCAACTGAGTGGTGGAGTCAACGCGCTGCACCATTACTACATACATTTGCATATATAAATACTTGAGCTGAATGCAAAAGCGAAATAGAGCTCTACCGGTGAAATCTAGCTGCGGTATTTTTCTCGCTACGTAACCAAGCCAAAATTTTCATTCAATTACAAATCACAAATAATCATTTATGATCGAACAAATTTCTTATAATTAAATAATGATATCAAACTTACCAGCCACTTGATCTTCCGTGAGACCATACTCGGACTGAAACAAAGCAAGAGAAGAGAAAAAAAAGAAGAAAAAAAAAAAGAAAAAAAAAAGAACACATTTGAATTATTCCAACGAGTATAAAATAATCTTTTAGAAAATAGAGATGTTACTCCTAAGGGACGTTTAACGGAGAAATGATTATTACTACGTAGAATACAACTTCTATTTACTACCGAAACGCATTCTCGTAAACCAACGTTATGCTAAAATCGGGTTGAGAGAGGAAAAGAGAAGGAGAGACAGGGAAAGAGACAGAGAGAGAGAGAGAGAGAGAGAGAGAGAGAGAGAGAGAGAGAGAGGCAGGGAGGGATAGTTCGCGTTCTAACAAGCATATAATCAAGCAAGTGGGCGTGGCACGACGTTCGTAAAGTTCGCGTAATTAACGACGGCGTTCTGACTCGCGAATACCGTCATTATTATGTCAATTTATACCATTTTCACGCGCACGCCTATATTTCTCACGCTAAATCTTTATTAAAGTTTGTCGAATTAAAGGCTTACATTTTGTTATTATTAATGAAACTATATTGACTCATTCATAGAATCAAGAAATCCTAAAAGAAGTGACGTTTCGTCGTTTTCGATGTTGATTTTGTTACGTTTCGTTGTTTAAGGAACTTAAAAAAAGAAAAAAAAAAAAGAAAAAAAAAGAAAAGAAAGAAAAACAGAAAAATACATGACAAACGATTCTTGAGATACGATGAAAAAAAAAAAAAGAAAAAGAATCGATACAATTGATCCTGTCCGCTTGTATTCTCATTTTTGCTTGATAAAAGGATAACAATCTTTTCGTATGTTCGAGCTTTTAATAACGTGGAAAAGTTTATATCGAAAAACAACGGAATGGAGATGTCATCGACATATGTAAACCCATACGTTCGATTTTACTTTTCTTTCTTGTCAAGATTCTTTTGTCAGTATCGTTGCGAAAAATATTGCGGTTCAATCGCGAACGGTTTCATTTCCATATCCATTATATCGGTGTCCACATTTCGTCCTTGCGGTTCGTATAGTTCGAAAGTAAAGCCGATGCGCTTTTTCGTTCGAATGATAGAGATTGAAAAAGGTGAAAGAAAAAAAGAGAGACAGGGAGAGAGAGAGAGAGAGAGAGAGACAGGGAGAGAGAGAGGAGGGGGGGGGGAAAGAAAGCATGAAAGAGACAAAGCACTTTTTATGGCTTCACAATTTCTCGAAAGTAGAACACTCACAGAGATATTTCTGATCTGACAGTCGATTTGATTTGTTAGCCGTCGAAGCTTACGATATTCGTATATGTATTTCCTTGACTCTGCCATAACAGTGTGGCTATTGAGACGATACTAAATTCGAATAGATCTTGATCTTTTCGTCGGCAAAGAGGGAACGAGCGAACTAAACAGGATGATTCTTGGCCGATTGCCTAGTAGTAGGCTTCTTTCGTTAGAATCCTCATCCATTTCGTACGATGCTCGTTCTCTAATTAAGAGGTCGCACACATACACAAACATTATCGGCTAATATATGTAACTTATAATAACGCCTTGCCTTGTCTTTCTCATCGTCAAAAATCCGACTAGTAGACATGATTTTAATAAGGGGGACGTTGCTTCGGTAGCGTCACATAGGTGCTATTTAAAAATAAGTAAAATTCATATCTTTCGTTATTTTTTCATTTCATACAATTTTTTCTTTCTCTCTTTGTTTCTTTCTTCTTTTTCATTTTCTTTTTTTTTTTCTTTTTTTACTATAAAAATGTCACTGAAAGATAAATTCACAATATCAAGTTGATTCTTATGAATTGGAACTCGAGATCGCACGGACAATCGTGTTCTTTGAAATATGATATACAATTGAAATTTTCCGTGATTCATATTGCGATTTCATGATAAATTGATATTAAATATTCTAAAATGATTCATTCCGTTATAATATTCTCACTGTTCATATCATTCACGATAACTTAAAGATAATCTAGCGACGGTGACGGAGAGAAGAAACAGATTGCGTGCAGAACTCGATGAAAAATACGATAGTTTATTTTCATATTTTATCAGATATCGCACAAACTTGTTGAAATATTTTTGCCATAACATTGGTTGGTATGCCCAATAAGAATATCCTTAGAGTTAGCTAATGAAATATGCATAGCATCCAATATTTTGATAATGAAAGAACTTTTTGTGAAAAAGTGCTAAAGTTCTTAATTCATTCTTTGTGTATTTTCTTAGATTTATAAAGCGAATTGAAAATTGAATTAAGATTCTAATCGTAAAAACATTTGAGAAATGTTTCTCTTCTGTTCCATTTATCATATTAAATCCAGATATTATAATGAGTATGTCAATTTCAAAGAAAGAACCTCAAAGAATACGATCTCTTGATGAAAACTTGTATGACACTCAAAAACATTCTAATCATAAATTAAATGTTAACGTCTTTGAGATTACGAAAATCACGGAAATTTGAAAACGACGTATATAAAGATATGGATATTTTATGTAATTATTATTATTATGCATGCATAATAATAATAATAATAATAATAATAATAATAATAATAATAATAATAATAATAATAATAATAATAATAATAATAATAATAATAATTAAATAAAATCAATTAACTTATTTTTGTTTATACAATGACGTCGTTAATCAATTTAATCGATAAGACGAAAGAAATCAGAAATTCGAAAAAGAAAAATTGCAATATTTTATTGTGACAAAATAAAACAAATTTTCCTTCGAGCACGTAAATTAAAGAGTAATTATGGGAAACCATAATGAAGTGAAAGAAAATATTAGATCGTATACTTTGTATCTATTTCTATCTTATCGACTAAACTAAATTAATAAAAAAAATTGTTTAACATCGCGTCGTTTTAATGTTTCGAAGTAAATTAAATTTTCTAAAAGAAAAATTCTGATACAAGATATAGGATGGGACAATTTTAATGACATCTGAAACGTCTCATCATTTTCCTTGAAACAAGTAATTCTTTAAGACGTTCCTTAGAATAAAACTTTCATGTATCATTTGAAATTTTTGAAAAATAAAATAAAGATTGAAATGAGATTCTAATACAGTTTAGAATCTAATCGGTAAAATACATATACTTTGATGCAATCACATTAAATTATAACGAATCGGATTAGAACGTTGTTTTTCAATCAATGTCTTCGTATAATTAAAGCATACTTCAGAAGCATATCCTCTTGTAATTCAATGTAAGAGCTATACACTAATTAGATAAGTCTTAGTCCTTAGAGTCGATCTTTCATTTTCACTGACAATTGTATGTACTTACATATACATGTATATACATACATACATACAATACTTACATATATTCATATATTCATATATACATACATAAATACATAGATACAGGAGATAAGTCCAAAATCCTTGTACGAAATAATTCATCGATCCTCAATAATCCAACGATATATTTTACTGTCGAAGGATTCGAGCTAATAAAATTTGTAACTATAACTGATTCTCGATTCATAATCTTAGTGGTGAAAGTAGGATTTCTTTACGATAAGGATGAAGGAAATAGATAGAAGAGAATCAAAGAGGAGCATCGTGTCGATCGTAAGTACTGTGGGAAAAGGAGCATAGCTCGGTCATTCTTCTCCTACGTGAGTTAGTACTCAGATATCTCTTCAACGTTCGAAGTTTCAAGGGAAAAGGACGAAATACTATCGAGATATTTTCTTTCCCTCTTCCTCCTTCGCTTTTCTACATTTCGATATTTCCCTCGGAGTTTCTCCTTCGAAAAGAGGCTGGCAAGGTCGAGCTTTTTGATTTGGGTCATGTCGTTTTCAAGCGAGTTTCGGATAGAAATAGAAGAGGGAAAAGAGAGAAGGAAAGATAGATAGATAGAGAGAGAGAGAGAGAGAAAGAGAGAGAGAGAGAAAGAGAGAAAGAGGTAAAAGGGAAGAAGAAAGATTCGTATAAATTCATGAAAAGTCTAAGAGGAATCGGTACCTTCGTGGAATACTACTGTACATAACCGTTCGTTTATACTTATGTATGTACGTTTATGAAATTCCACGGAGTTTCAACATCAAACTTGAAACGTCTCGGGCAAATCTTTCTCGTTGTCTTTACCTCGAATATTTCTGGAAATGTAAGTATATAAACATATCATATTGCATAGGCTTCTCCATCTAATGAAGAATATTTTTCGTAATTTGTTTTAGAAACAATTTATTTATATTACGTAAGTAGAATATATTTAACAAATAAGTACATTTTGTTTTTTAAATTTTCATCGATATCATCACGATGAAAATTTTTGATATTTATGCATTATTGGAATTTATTCCTAATTATCTTTTAATTTTCATTTAGTTTGCGAAAAGCGTACCGAGACGATTGTTGTCACTGTCGGACATTCTCTGAATTCATTAATCGAACAATGATTATATATCATATGATAGGTATATTTATATTAGATGAAAGAAAAAAAGAGAGAACGTTTGTGAATTTGGTAAATGGTAGAAAACTTTTCAATGAGATCATAATTACGATGCGTTGTTTCGATCGTGATTATTTTTTTCTGTCAATAGAAAGCAAATGCACGCATATGCATACATAAACGCGCGCATATATATGCATACGAACACGTACATATGATGAGAAAGTGAAGCTTTGATTTTTTTTAAAAGAGAAACGAAAAAGAATGAACGAACGAGCAAAGTTTGAAATGGGAGCATGGTAAAAGCGGTAGAAAAATATTCGTCTCGGAAAGACTGCACCGATGGGAAGGAAAGGTAAACAAATTTGTGCGAATGTGTAATTTGGAGAAAAGCGTTCACGGATTTTCTTCCTTTCATTTCCTTTCTCTATTTCCTTCTTTTCCTTTCCTTTTTTTCCTCTTTCTTTCTTTCTTCTTTAATTAATATCTTACGAACTAGTCGACTTACGCTTATTTGTCTCGTTTGACAATCGATCGTGCTGGTCAATCTTCTTAATTTTCCATACGCCGAACTATATTTCTTCTCCGTTTCGGCCATTTTTTTTTTCTCCGGAAGACTTATTTTCCTTGGGATATAATTCTTCGTTAACGGTAAAGAAGATTCTCTTTGAGTTCTTAGTCACATAAATATCTTGCTAAGTCCCGCGACACTTGTCTCGATAATTCACTCGTTTTACTGCATCCTTTACGGGTCGAAGTTACGATCGGTCCCTCCGATCAACTTGTTCACATTGGACACTTATTTTATATAGTCACTTTGATTTTTCTTCTACGGATCCAGTTTCTCACCTTCGTTCTTTTATTATTAATTTCGAAGGTTACGCTAACGTCGTGTTTTTTGAAAAGTCCCTTCCCGTTCGCTTTCACTCAGTGAAGAGGTCGACGTACATTACTCACGACAAGGCTCGTGCGAATACAGATCCGAGCCAAAATAATATTTATGGACTACCGACGTTATGCTCGAGCTAAGATCACTGTTTAGTCGCCAAAGAGACCTAGCTTTAACCATATCTTTTTTTAAACTTTATTGTTTCTCCTCTTGTTTTATTTTATTTCTTTTTTTGTTCCGTTTCTTATTTTTTTTCTTCTTTTTTTCTTTTTTCGTTTTATTTTATCCTTCCTTAAATTATTATTATCGATATTAAATGGATGTTCAAAGTTTCAATTTCATTTTTTATTCTCATTTCAATTTGCATCTCTCGTAGATAATGATCCTTCCTCGAAAAACCTTAATACGTTTGTTTTTTAGAAAACTATCGATGTCATCTTACTTCGTTGATTTCATTATTCAAAATGGTCGTAGTTAGATCGGTTTATATATCGTAACTTTTCACTCGCGTATAATTCGCATTCGACTTTAACATAAGAACAACTAGTTCGAAGACAAAAGATGTCGGAATATGTCTTTGGTCAACCTTCGGCTGTTTTTAACTGTCATTGCCCCTCCACGATCGGCTGGCAACAAGAAAATGGCAGGCGGTGTCTTCTCTCTCCTTATAATAGCGTTTCGTTGTGCCGGTTGTAACGCTACGCTCATTGCCAAACGTCGAATGACTCGTGTATACGATTATTAACAAGAAGGAACAGAATATTTCTCATCAATTTGTCATTTACACTTGCTTTCGTTTCAACATTGATCTTTACTACTGGCAGCACGTTTCATTCATACCAATGCGTTCTTTGTTCTATTCTTGCAATCTAACACGTAAAGTAAATAGACGTGAAATAAATGCACGTCTTAAGTAACAGTTCGGTCGAGTGACAAATGAAAATTTTAATCCATACATTCATTTTCTATCACTGATATTTTGTAATATATTTATAAATAATACATACATTGTTTTTTTTTTTTATTGATAGATGTCTATTCAGAAGATTGGATATAAATATTATATATATATATATATATATATTTGACATTGTTTCGATCTAATTTTACATTATCGATTGCTATTCTATTTCGGTAAAGCATCTTCTAAAAAAGACTTTGATTTTAAATCGAAACTTTCACTTCGTTTGTAACAAGATGTTTGTAAGAAGACGAAATAGAAGTAGTAGTAGTAGTAGTAGTAGTAGTAGTAGTAGTAGTAATAGTAGTAGTAGAAGAAGAAGAAGAAGAAGGAGAAGAAGAAGAGGAGGAGGAGAAGGAAGCTGTCTGGAACTATTTTTGGAATGACACGACGTAGAAATCTGAGATTCTTGTGAACCATTTTATTACCTACCATGGTTCAATCCAATTAACATTTCCGCATTTAAATTCCTCATTTGTTTACTAAAGCACGAAATAATATTACAGAGTCTGAACAATGAAAATCGCATTGTACTCATTTGACTGTAAATAGATGATCAGAAATATTGTATACTCCTTCTATATATATATATATATATATATGTATGTATGTATGTATGTACATTAATCGATAGGGAATTTTCGTAGGTTCGACTTTATCTCCATACGCTTTTTTTTCTTTTTTTTTTTTTCGTTAGAGCAACGTACGGAACGAAACTAGTATGTAACTACCACTGGCACAGTTGTTACGGTGCATCAATTAACGAAGTTCGGCTTGTAAAAAATTTTAATTGCATTCTCCCTTGCTAAGCAAAGGGATCGATAAATTTCACGTATGTACGTTCTAAATGTTTTCCACATTAATCCGGTAGTACCATCTGTCGGCTTTCATTTCGACGTTAGCTTTCTTTCTGCTTACTGAATCATATTAGATACGCTTGCCTCATTTTCAGAAATTAATGCGATACAAAGCGTATCTCAGTAATTTGACAAACTTTTAAAAGTTAAAACGCTCGAAACATACAAATATTAAAGATCTATTTCAAATATGATCGTTACATTGAATTAAATAATGATCTTATGATTTAATATTTTCTTTCATTAATTTGAATAATTAGAAATTCATTATAAAATTAATTGTTATAAACAACAAAAAAAAAAAAATAAAATAGAAAAAAAAGAAAAAGAAAAGAGAGAAAAGTAAACTAAAATGTCATTTTTGAAACAGTCGTAAGAAGGAATTATTTTTTTCTATTAATAAATACATTAAATTTACTCGTTGTCGAAGAAAAAGTGCTTATACGTTAATCGCTGTTTTTTAAAATGTAGATCTTGAAATATTAATTATATTTCGAGCTAACAGAAAAATCAGAAGAAAGAATAATTTCAAATTCGTATTGACGAATAGAGCATATAACATACCTATCGAAAATTTTACGAGCAAAACGTTTATCGGCGATTAAACATTGATCGTTCAGTAGATAAATAAATTTATGGTCAGACGTATACTTTTTCATATATCAAATACATACATATATACATACATACATACATATATAGATAAATATATACATATATACATATATATATATATATATATATATATATATATATATATATATATATATATATATGCATATGTAACTACGTGAATCTGATTTTAATGAACAATTATCACTCTGTACTTTTTCCTTTATTTTTTATCCTTCTAATGTTATATTCAATTTCAATAATCGAAACTATCGAAATATGTTGTAACTATCATCATAACTATTCATTCTGTTACTTTGATGGAGGTTCAAGAGTTTGATATGCAAATTACAAGAATATTAAAGCCGCGCAATTAATATAGCACGATGGGACTGAGATTATATGCTTTTATAAATTCTCTCTCTCTCTCTCTCTCTCTCTCTTTCTCTCTCTCTCTCTCTTTCTCTCTTCGAAATTTATTCATCTTTAACGAACTTACCAAATTTATGGTGACGATGAGATCGTACTGTTGCCTCTGGCCTTTCTTTTTGTTCTTTCCTGTTTTAACAGAGGCAGCCTTAGGGGTAACTTTGACCTGCCCTTTTTGAGCTGTTGGCTTCTGCGCTGGCTTTGTCGCGACCTTGGCACCAGGAGCCCCCTTTTGTCCAGCCGCTAACGGTGCCTTTTGACCCGTCGCACCTTTTTGATTCACGTGGCCAACTCCATCGGCTGGTTTGTTGCGTGCCTGATGGAAACAAAACAAATATTACTGGTTAGGTGTCATGAAGATACGATCTACTTGAACAATGATAACGGATCAGACAGGTCGAACCCGTATCATAGCTTTTTCTTCGAATTCCCTCGAACATAATCGAGCGTAGTCGAGCGTGCACGATGAGAAAAAAAAGAGAAAAGAAAAAAAAAAGAAAAAAAGAAATAGAAAAACAAGATATACCGTTAAGATTGAATAAAAATCTCTTTTCGCTCCCCATCCCTTTCCCATTTGAAACACGCTAAGCCATTTGTGAAATGTTTCCAAAAGAAAATGAGAGACTTATAACTCGATTATATTCGTTGCTCGCGTGTAAGCGTGCGTGAAGTCACAGCGCCAGAAATGAAATTTTATTCCGCAAGAATCAGCAAGGACAGTCGAAACGGTAGAAAGAAAAACGCGGGAAAAATTTTCAAGCTGGAACGATAGCTACGAGTTTAAATTATCGGCTCGTAATTCTCGTTCTCTTGACGGACACTTTTCGAAAAAAAAAAAAAAGAAAAAAAAATGAAACGTCGGCACGGTATCACCGTGGGCGGCCATATTGTCCGCTTGAAATAATAATCCTCATTTGCCAACGTTATTTTATTGTCTCTCGTAAGAATAAGCTACGAGAAATTGGATGGAGTTTTCTTCTCCGCACTACACTTAAGAATTCGTGTTGCTTTATGATCGTAACGTTGCTCGTAAAACTCCCCCAAAATATGCGCCCGCAGTGTTTCGGCAATCTTATTATTCTCGAATGAATCATCTTTACGAGTCGGTATCATCGAGTCGGCCCGAAACGAGATCTACCCGGAAACAGAAATCTAAACAATATAATATCGCGTGTAAACATTTATCTCTTAACAGTTTTATCGTTTCTACGTTAGAACAACGAACCGTGCGAAAAAATCGTTTTACGGACACATTACGATTTTATTCATTGAATTTGAAATAATATGCTTCCCAAATAGTAGGCTATCTTGATTTTTCCGATCTGTTAAACGTTCGATTCTTATCAAACAAGTTTTCTATGGAAATTGTAGACCTGAGTTGGACGAAAATCTGGAGAAAGGAAACAGTCGATGTAAAAGGGAAAAAATCCAAAAGTAATCTTATTTCCGACGGTCGATGGAACTTAGGAAGATGTAAAAAGTGGGTCATCGTTGATCAGAAATCTCTTTCATATCAGAAAATCAGGAAAGCTACGAATCGTTTTCTTTTTCTTTTTTTTTTTGTTAATCTTTCTTCTTTCTTTATTTTTCTGTTTTTTTATTTTTTTTTTTTTTATCGATATCTCGCGATAAATACCTTTCTCGGAGAATCGAATTCGACGATAGTATTTTCAAATGAACGCCCGCGACTCGCAGTAAACTTCGTTTTATAAATAAATCAACGTGAAAACGGTTTGGGACACAAGGACGGGATATATCTCTTTGAATCAGCGAAAAGAGATTGGACTACGCAAAAAGGATTTGTCAAAGGCGTTATCGAATATATCGCATTATCGCGATACGTTAGAATTCTAACGATCTCTTCTTGACGATTTAATACATTCTTCTTTTTCCTCCGTTATAAAATTCACGTATATATGTAAGTTTCGTGGTCTTTCGTAAAATCGACTCGATTATAACTAGAACAAAGGACGTTCGATATTTTCAATAAACTCATCATCGTGCTATCGAAGAAAATCTAGATAGATTCGCCTTCGAATGGATGGATTTCCTATACCATTTTTATTGTAGAATGGATGTATCGATGCGCCTAGCAGATTGAAATTATCCGGATTGTATTGGTTTTTTTCTTTTTTATTTTTATTTCTTTTCTTTTTTTTTTTTTTTTGTATCGGGTAAAAGAAGAATTCGGAATATTCGTTGCGAACGAGCTTTCGGGAATATTACCACGATAGAAATAAAAAATTCATTGCAGATTCAAGTTTTACTTTTACTTTACCATCAAATCCAAATATGTTCTTTCTTTTTATATTTTTTATTTTTCTTTTATTTTTTACCTTTTTTTGTCTGTATAAATGATTAAAATAATACCTGACCGTTATGCAATCTTTTTCTATGTACTCTTTGCATGTGTCACTTATAAATTCGATTTAGTGGAAAGCAAGAGAATCGATATTAAGCGTGTAACCATTTATAGGGAAGAGAAACTATAGAAGGTTTAACGTTGTAGAAATATGTTGAACGATCGTGTTTACGAGCGAAAAATGCATCAACGAAATGAAAAGTACTTAGGCGTTTATATACGTATATAAGAGAAAAAAGAATAAAAAAAAAAAAATAATAATAAAAATAAAGATGGAAATAAAAAAAAAAGAGAAAAAAAAAATAAATGAAAAGAAAAAAAGTACAAACGGAAGAATCAAATTGAACAGTGAAATGCATTTCCTTGACCTCGTCGTTCTCGTCGCACGTAAAGCATAGTCTTTCTTATTCTTTTGTATTATTGCACCAACAGAAACGTGAAAAAGCTTCTCGGCGGTTTCCTTTCTTTTTTCTTTTTCTTTTTTTCTGTTCATATTTTCAATGAAAACGCGAGCATGTACACCGGCAAAAATGTTCTCTTCAACCGGATAAGAATTCGCGAAGCATAAATTCACGAAAGACAGGAACCTATATGCTTACCTACCTTTATGTATTATATAATATACACACACACACACACACACACGCACACACACATATATATATATATATATATATATATATATATATATTCATCAAGATTTTCCAAGTGGCATTCTCGAAATCACGCGAATGGTTAAAAACAAGGATTCTTTTGCTTTAGCGAAATGAAAATGTTAGGGTAGCAAACGTTTGCGGTTTTGGAGAAAGATGGAGGAGGGAGGAGAAAAAGAGAAAAAGAGAAAAGAAAGAGATTAATTAGGCGAACCGGAAAGGCCGAATGTTGAAGGAACGACAACTGTTATGTTTCGTTAGTTTGCCCTGGGACTCGCTATTGTTTCGCGGTATACAAGCTAATGATGCCACGGAATCATTTGTGGTTTACTCTCTCTGATCTGTATCCCTATTTATTTCTACCTATTTTCTAGCAACGTTTTTTTTTTTTTTTTTTTATTATTATCCGGTCTCGTTCTATTATCCAGCTAAAGTTTCTTTCTTTTCATTTCCCTTTTAATTTCGTGACTACGCTTCGAGACTAAGGATTCGAATGAAAATATCGAAAGGGTAGAGAAATAAAAGAAGATATAAAAAGAGAGACGTATCGATTTTAAAGAAAATAATTACAAACCGGTTGGCAAATAGAATACGATGCAATTTCAATTATGAAACTGTGATACCGTTAGGTCCAAACGATCAGATTATACAAATAGGAAGAAGAAGAAGAAGAAGAAGAAGAAGAAGAAGAAGAAGAAGAAAGGAAACATGGAAATAGAGATGATTCTGCAAAATTGTTCTCTCCATCGTTATTATCTCAAAAGCAAGGTTGAACGATGAAGGGCCTGGGAATTACTTCCTCCATTTACATCGAAAACGACTCCCAACTCGGTTCGTAGTAGATACGAATATCCGAAAACCATGCAGATTCGGCGGTTTGAATATCCGACGAGAACGCAAATGCGGAGAGAGAGAGAGAGAGAGAGTATAGTTTGTTGAAACTAACTCCATCGATTCGGCGAAGAGTCATAAATCCGAGGATGGCACGATGTGCTTGGAATGAGAGCTGGAAACGTGTAAAGGCATAACTTTATCTCGAAATTGATTTTTTTTTTTTTTTATTTTTTTTTTTTTTTTTTTTTTTTTTTTACTTCAAAATATAACGATAAGTGGAAAAAGAATTTATAAACCTAAAGATTGTATTTCGATCGAATGAGTTTGAACGATGAAAGGAATGAATGAAGAAAAGAATAGTTGTTATAAGTTCTGTCGTCTAATTTTTATCGATAACGATTTAAGACCAAGAATTCCTGCTAAATATAGCAGAGTTGAAAAATATCCAAGGTTTGTTCAAATAATAATTCAAGAAAGAGCGAGAAAGACAGAGAAATAAAACGAAAAAAATAGAGAGAGAGAAAGAGAGAGAAAGAGAAATAGAGAGAGAGAGAGAGAGAGAGAGAGAAAGAGAGAGAGAAAGAGAGAGAGTGAGAGAGAGAAATGGTATGTCTCGCGTGGGTAGATCCGTAGAGATAATTATAGCTCTTACCGTCTGCCACGTTCTTGGGTAAGGCACCGTCATACGTTGCGTACCCCAAGAGGAAAAGAAATGTTTCCTTTTTTGTATAAATCCTGATTAACAAGAATCCCGATTTGATTCGCGTTTTAATTTATACAGTGAAATAATAACAACGTACGAACATTTTAATTACAATACTTTCGTTAAATATATTTTCTAACTCGTGGATATACCATGATTCCATAAAGTATGATAGAAAAGAAATGAGAATGATCAATTTTGATCATTCGTATTTAGATCTGAATGAAGTTAGTGTATTAAATTTTGATTAATTCTAAATAAATGTAACAATTGTAAATAAATGAATATAGAATTTTTTTGTTCTCTATCATTTGTTCGTTGTTCGTTGATTTTTCTTTTCTTTCTTTCTTTTTTTCTTTTTTTTTTTTTCTTTTCTTTTCTTTTTTTCTTTTTTCTCTATAGGCAATGTAAAAGTTAATTCGCGAAATAATAGATCGGTTCGTGCGACTGTAGTAAATGACGTTTAATTACAAGTTACCGATGTAAAATGGGTACAGCCGTTAGTTTTCACGGCTCTTGATACGATCGTATCGAGTTAGGGAGAAAAGAAATACGACGTCGTGAGCTTTACTAATTTACCGACCTTGTTCTCTCTCGTACCTACAATCTTGCTAACGTGCACTACCTGGAATATACATCTCATTAACTGAACACGGGAAAACTCGAGGGGCAGCTTCGAGGAAAGTTTCAATGTTACGATTTATTCGTAACGAGTTATTTAATTAGAGTTTAATAGTCGACTCGAGACACGCTCGTAGTTTTAGACAATTTCTTTATTTCTATTTTATTTATTTTATTTTAATCATTCGTCCAATTTAATTCCAATTTTTCTTCAGTCGTTTTAAACGAATCGACGGAATCATCGATCGATTGTTAGATATAAATAATGAATCATTGATATGATTTATTTAACACGTTGCCAAATCATTGAAGAAATATTCGACCTAACGAAGAAATCCTTGGTTTCTTTTTTCTCGCAAATAAAAGGTACATTTCTTGGCACGTATACACAACGGATAATTTAATTTCCATATAAAATTCGTTAACAACGTTTTTTTCGGATATCAATCTTAATCTATGCGATCATATATCAATCGTATCTAAGTTTATTATAGCGATTAAACGTAAGAACGTGAGGGATCGGGTCAACTAGGGGGGGAGGGAAGAGTGGGCGGGGGTCGGGGAGGGGGGTAGAGAAAGAAGAAAAAACTGTGTAACGTTCGTTAGATATGTACATAAGTAATAAGGGTGTAAGAAAAGACGAGTGAACTCTCGATTATTTCAACGGGAACTAATTTCCGAAAGATTGGTAGGAATTTGAGGATATTAAATTTCTTGGTAACCGATAAAAAAGAATCGTCGATACGTTTCATCGAGCGACGTGGTAGACCAATGGAAAGCAGCAGTATCATAGCCTGGAATGTTTTGAAATAGCATGAGTCCCCACTTCTTTCCTCCTCATGTTTTCTCCCACCCTCCTCTCTCTCTCTCTCTCTCTCTTTCTCTCTGTCTCTGTCTCTCTCTTTTATCCTTTGCACAATCACGACCGACATCCAAGAGCTAGCTCTTTAACATGAAATATTTCCATCGTTTCGTAACGCATTTTTATTCTCTGCTGGTCCTCAAGAGTTCAGTTCACGAAAAAAAAAAGAAGAAAAAAAAAACGAAAGGAAGAACTAAGAGCAAAGTAGATATATTCACTACTTCGGCAGAATTTCCAAGATCATTCCAAAAAACTAACTTTGGGAGTAAAGTAGAAGAAAAATTAGCAATTCGAAAGAAATATCCCTTTAAGAGTGCATGGTAGGAACTTATTGAAGGTTTCTTCTTCTTTTTTTCTTCTTTTTAAAAAGAGTAAAACGAATGAGTGTTCAGAGAGAGAGAGAGAGAGAGAGAGAGAGAGAGAGAGAGAGAAAGAAAGAGAGAAGGGGGAAGTGAGAGAGGGAGAGAGGAAGGAAGAGAGAGTAACGCTGAATTCATGACCTCTTCCGATTGGTTGAACATTTTCAGGGTGAACTATAGCATTATAGCTGAGGAGAAGATTGGCGTCACGAGAACCGAAGAAGAGGCACGACTTGAAGAGAACCGCTTTTCGTTCGGCCCGTGGAGGGATGGGGGAGTAGATTTCTCAGCTTCGTCTTTCCACGTCGGAGCTTATAAAAGATATTCGGCACAGCTTGGACGTTTAGTGTCGGAACGAACGGCGAGAAGTGGCGAGGAGTAGAAGAAGAAGAATAAGAAGAAGAACAAGAGGAAGAAGAAGAAGAAGAAGAAGAAGAAGAAGAAGAAGAAGAAAGGAAGAAGGTGTTTCGAACTTTACCTTTTTTGGATTCTGACGACTAAAAAAAAGGAAGAAAAGGGAGAACAAGAAAAAGAAGAAGAAGAAAAAGAAGAAGGGGAAGGAAAAAACTAAATAAAATGGTTCGTTCGATGGTGATTTTTTGTGCGTTGTTGTGCTTATATGGATTGAAACAGAGAGAGAGAAAGAGAGAGAGAGAGAGAGAGAGAGAGAGAAAATAAGAAAAACAAGAAAGCAACGATTTTCGTTTTTTGGCAAAGTTCCGACCGATCGACGGATTCCACTACCGTCCTTACGAGCCTTATCGCTTTTTCTTCGGGCCAAAAGGGAATTTATGTTTTTGTTCATTTCTCTTCTTTCTTCCTCTCTTTTTTTTCTTTTATTTTTGTATTATTATACATCATTAATGCTATACGATCGATAGTGTAAATTCGTTCAGACAAATTGTACAACTGTACCATACCTTTGATCATAAAATTTATGTATGTATGTATGTATGTATGTATGTATATATATATATATATATATATATATATATATATATATATGTATGTATGTATATATGTATATAAGAACTTTGAAAAACGTGAGTGAAACTGACAAACCTTTCGTCTCATTAACACGAACGACTTTTGAAAAATATTCTTTCAATCCTTTGTGATTCGCTCTCGTGACTACTTTTAATTCCTCTTAATCTATGTATTACATAATTTGTCTCATTATCATTTCCAAGCTCGTTTTAAACTCTTCATCATTCGTTTGATTTGATCTGTTTCAGGACGAGGAACAAGTACAAAGTAAGTGGTAATCGCGTGTTATATCGAATGACTTCGTACATTATTTTCTCACGACTTATGTAATTAACGAGCAATGTCGAAGTTCACGAGACTATGCACGCGAAACATAAAGAGAAAGAGAAAGAAGGGATAGAGGAAAAGAGAGAGAGAGAGAGAGAGAGAGAGAGAGAGAGAGAGAGAGAGAGAGTCAATTGGGTAAGTTAATGCAATTTGATTAACGACGATCGCGAAATGTTTTTGCGAAAACGCAAAGGGATTATTAGTCATAGTTGAAGAGGAGGATAAATAGAAATTATAAACACGTGTAAACAATATCTATCTAACGTTTTCACGTCAACAAGTATCATGTATCTACTGATCGAAATAAGGTCGTAAAATAGATATATAGATCCTCGGTTTGCAGATGCTTTATGTTACGAGATACGGAATTGCCGTGTCTTTGAACGACTGACTTGACAATGACAGCAGTGTTTCATTAAGATTTGTTATTGCGACATGCAACTTGTTTTTGAGATATTACATCCGCTATACGGTAATTGAATATCTCATCGAAATATTTTTTCAAATATATGTATACATATGTATCAAAACCCGCGAAAATTCAAATTCGTTATAATATTACAATTATATATGTATACACATTCAGAAATTCTCTTTCGTGATTTTTTTCTGAAAGTTCCAGTGTTAAAAGAAAAGAAAAAAAAGAAAACAACAAAAAAATAAAAGAAAGCAAAAATCAATTATTACATAATACCATTGTTTTGTTATTTATACCATAATACAAGACGAATGATGTTAGATTTTTTTTTTTTTTTTTAATCTATTCGATATACTAATATCACGAGTTAAACTATACGATTTCGCGTGAAAGCTGAGCAGTAAACCGACAGACAAGTTTAAAAGGAGGAAGTGAGCCATGTCGAAGATGGTTGCCAATGAAAAATAAACCATTGATTGACTCTGCCACGTTATTTCGATACGCACGTTCTGGCATAACCTATGTATGTATAAACAAATTGAAAACAGCAATGACGTTGCCGTTATAATTGGAATTAACTTAGTTTTCCTTGGTGAAAAATAGAATTAGCAATGACTGTAATATCTCGAGACGTTTCTCATTTTTGATTTGTTTTTTCGTCTCTTTTTAAAAAATATATATATATATATATATATCTGTTTTTTATTTTTCAACGAGTGAAATCTCTTTTTATTACTTTCGCAGTGCTCAGGAGAGCTTTCTCAATGTTTGACTCCACTAAATCCGGAAGGATCGAAAAGGAAAAGGTCAGAACGATTCTCAATACATTAGGACACACATTTGACGACCATGAACTCGAAGTATTACTGAAACAGGAAGACGAAGACGGTGAGTTTCATTTTTCATTGGTATTTTTATGGAAATTTCAAAAATCGATGATATCTGTCGATCGGAAAAAAAAAAAAAGAAAAAAAGTAATAACGAAACGTTGAATAACGAAATGTTGATTTACTTTTCAAAACACGACGAGTTATTTTTCTCGTATATACGTCAAAAAAAACTCATTCATCGAGTTTGCAAAAGAGGAGGAAATAAGAGGAAGAAGTAGAGCAGGACATTGCGATCGAACAAGCGAAACTATTAACGAACGAGAAACTCGTTACGAGCTAGAAAAGTCGCTCGAACTTTGACGTAATTTATATCGTACCGTAAGATATTAATTAAGATCGTATCATAACGGAACGTTCGAGTAACCGCTTTGAGGGGGATTAACATCCTTCCCTCTCTCCCATCCCCCTTTCTCTCCTTGTAATAAATAAAGTAGTTATGGAATGTACAGATCTGACCAATTCAGTTTCGTGATAAATATCGTATCACTTGAAGAGCTTACCGTAGAAATGACGTTTGTGTATAAAAACAAAGAAATATTATAAATTTGAGAGATAAAAATTCTTTTCATCTTATAACAAAAAAAGAAAAAAAAAAAGAAAAGGAAAAGAGAAAGAGAAGAGAAAAAGAAGAAAAAAAGAACAAGAAAAGAAAGAAAGAAAGAAAAAAAGAAAGAAAGATAGATAGAAAGAAAATTCCAAATAAAGTAACGGGATGTAAATTACGCGATTTCTTTTGCATAGATAGTATATGTAATTCTAAAAACATCGAATCCGATTAAATTCTTTGTTACTTTCGTCTATCGAAAGTTATTCGTATTATATCATGATCATTTTGGAATCGAAGATGTAACGTCGAAAAATATCGCACGTATAAATTCAACGGATTAAACTGTAGCGAATGGCTATCAAAAAGTTCCTACCTTTCTTCTATATATAGCCTTTCTTTCTTTTTTTATTCTTTTCTTTTCTTCTCTTTTTTTCTCTCCTTCTTCGTTTCAAACCAACAATGGAATGGCTTTATCAGCGTTCGACGTCGTTTACGAACGAGACTCGCAGGTGCTTAGCCATTGTAGCACGGCTGAGCCTCTAAATCGGTCCTTAAATTAGATTTGGTTCTCTGAATTGCCTCGAAATCGAGACAATGCTCGTGCAACTCCACATCCTTTATGCTTTCCAGGTGTACACAGGGAGTATTATCATGCAGATAATACCATTGCTATCCGTGCTCCGTCGCTTCATATGTATTACACATGTAGAGTTTACCGTATGAACTTCGATAATGATTTCATTCCGAACACAGTACTATCTTTCTCTATGTTTATTAAGTTAGACGAGAGAAAATCGAACATATTCGTTAAATTAAAATAAATAAATAAATAAATATATATATATATATATATCATCGTGTATATTAAAATATGAAGACAATACACTTGGTACATTTCCGATATCGATTCCAGATATTAATTAACGTGTGAATTGTCGATTTTATGTTTTGTTGTTTTTCTTCCTTTTTTTTTTTTTTTTTTTTTTTTTTATTAGGAAGCGGTAAACTGGATTTTGATTCGTTTTACCGAGTGGCAACGCATTTTCAAGAAGAGGACGACGAGGCGCTTCAAAAGGAACTCAAAGAAGCTTTCCGTTTATACGACAAAGAAGGAAATGGTTATATACCGACCAGCTCACTTCGTGAAATCTTGGCAGCTTTGGACGATCAAATAACGCCTGATCAAATGGACGGCATGATCGCTGAAATTGACACCGACGGTTCCGGTACCGTTGATTTTGACGGTGAGTTTTAAGCGCCTCAATTTATTTTATTTATATAATATTATAGCAATAAGGATGAACTTTGACTGAAGTACGAGGATTAAGAGGCAAAGCACTACTTTATTTCTTTGAAATTAAAAGCTTCCACGAATTTAACATTAATAACGAGAAGACCACTCGTATGTATATGCACATATATGTATATTCTCCTATATCAGATGCAAAAGCTAAAATTTTAATTACGCGTAATATCTCTAGCCTAAAGCTTTACACGAATGAAAGGAACTTCTACCTACACTCCGACCTTTATTCACGCTTGGCTTTGTGCGAATATTCCTCGTTTACCACGTTTTACATATTATACGTGTGAATTTCTAAGTAGCTACAACAGACGCTTCAAATTGGACTGTTAACAACTTGCACTTGCAAAAATACATATACAATGAAATTTTCAATTATGACGAGTATACATAAAAAAAAAGATAAATAATGTCTACTTTTCTTACATCAAATCATCATGCAAAAGTTAAAAGAAAAAATTATGTATGATTTTTTTTCTTAAATAAATCAAGTACACGTATTCAAATGGATGAGCTTGAAACGAGTCTTATTATAAATTTGATAATGATAATATTAATATCAACATATAGAAGCTATTTCTTAAAGTTCAGATCGTTATGGAAATTTAGAATTGAAATTTATAAATGATATATAACTCTATTTGAATTTATTTACTTCTTTTATATTATGAGAAAATGAAAATATAGATATGGAGTGTGATCGTGTATGTGTGTATGTGTGTGTGTGTGTGTATAAGTATGTATGTACTGGCTTGATAGGAAAAAAATTAATTTTTCTTTTCGCATATAACGAAGCTGATAAGAGAAATAATAAATGCGGAAGTCTCGTTAAAAGGTATAGAAACGAAAATATGGTTGGTCGAGCCGAAATCGATCGAACGTTATCCGCTCTTTAACTTTCCCTTCCATTCTTCTTTTAAAGTTGGGTCACGCGAAATCCTTACATGTCTCAAAAAGATACATCCTTGGACTTTCGAGATATATTTCAATTTATCTTTATATAGAACATCTATTCGTTCGATGATTTAGAAATAATTTTATTTTCGATCTTAAAAGTGTAAAATTTTTCTTCGTTAATATTTATAAATTTACCATAATAAAATATGCATTTGTGTGTAAATTAAATGTATACATTTAGAAGTATGGTAATGAGAGTAATAAAAGTATTTAATTAACTCTTACTTTAAAAGTAACAAAGAGACGACCTTCTTTATATTCAGTTGTTTCACGTATCTGGAGCAGAACATAATAATTTACAGTTTATAATCCGAAAAAAAGGTAAAATAATTAATGGGCCATTGGTGATTGAACGCGTTATGAAGAAAAGTAATAAAGTGATATTCGTGATCGATTCGAATATTACAATTCGATATAATAAAACGAAAAATTATTGAGTTATGGCACCTATGGCGATCGTAAACGAAGTAAATAGGAACGTTGTGTAGTAGTAATATATCGTATGATACCAGCCTCGGTTCTCGACAGATCGAAAGTAGTAGTAGTAGTAACGGACGAATAGTGATCAGACGTATGTAGAAGTCATCTACCTAGAAAACAAATTTTTTTTAGATTAAATGAACTCAATCACTATTTGCATTTGATTTTTACAGAATTCATGGAAATGATGACCGGTGACTGAGACCAAGGGATAGGATCCCTCTCGAAGGATATTTTCTTTCCAATTAATTTAACAAAGCTGTGCCTTCGCAATGCAAATCAATATCGCCTTCCTTGAAAATATTATTTATTGTAATCATTTCGGTGCTTCCGTATTACACGATACGATGCTCGTTAAATTAATTTTAAGCTGAATTAAAATAATAATATATGTATGTGTGTGTGTGTATGTATGCACGCTTAAGCGTAGGACGTATCCTCGCATCGATGCAATAAAATGTACGATAGAATTTTACGAAAAAGAAAAAAAAAGAAAACAATACAGCGAACAGCATTCGAACGAATCGATATAAAAGTCTATTTCTCTCTTCCTATTTTTTTCTCTCTCTTCCTCTCTCCCTCCATTTCTTTCTAATTTGTGTTAGATCCTTCATTACAATAACAATATTTCTAACGTATAATGAATGACCAACGATAAAAAAAATATATAAGGTTTCAAAGTGAAAATATTAGCTATATAGACTTATGCTCTAAATACTTTCTATAAAAGGATCTCTTGTCTTATCAATCGACTGGTTCTACATTCGCACATAAAACGGCCATTTAATCTCCATTTGCTACAGATTAATGGCACTATGTTAATCAATGTCGATGATAAACCAAGTTGTAACGGAGCAACGTGCCATCATTGTAAGTTATGGAGCATACCGATAGTGAACATTATTCTCTCCCACATGCCTAATGAATCGGTAGCTATACTCGCTAGCTTTCATTCCTTTTTATCAATTTAGAACACTCTCTCGTTCTCTCTCTCTCTCTTTCTCTCTCTCTTTCTCTCTCTCTTTCTCTCTCTCTTTCTCGTCGTTAAAAAAAGATAAATGAAAAGGAAAAAAGAGAAAAAAAAGAAAACTACTTACTTTTTCAAATTTCTCGATTTGTTATTATCTACTTAATAATCAATTGCTGACGTTATGAGAATGAAATTTGGTCATGAGATGTGACCAGTGAAATATGGATCAGCAGTTTCCACTCTGAATATCGTTTTGAAAGTTTCGATCGATTGAGTCATACCAGAGAGTTTCGATTTCAGACTTCGATTTTTGCCGAGTAGAATATTAAAGTTCGTAGTTCATACTTAAATGGACGTAAACCAATTCGTATACGTCAAGGAATGTTATCAACTACGTACCTAAATGAAACTTAGATCGTTATTGTGATTGATTTGATACAATTATCTCGGTCCATTTCGTTACGTTAATACGAACATATTAAATTTGAACGAGAGAAATGAATTTAATTTTGTCAAATTTATGTACCTTTTATTTAACCATTTTATTTATTACATTTTGCAATGTGTAGATTAATGCGGAAGAAAAGAGAAGAAAAAAAAAAGAAAAAAGAGAAAAGAAAAAGGAATAAAAAATGAGAAAAATGTTAACGAAGATCGATAAAGTTTAAGGAGAAACCTTCCTAATTCCTTTTTCTTTCTTAAAGCTTAGGAACGTTAAAGTATCGCTAGCAATAACACGGTGCCCTAAACATTTCCGATATCTAACTACGAACACAGAAACGAAGATAAAAGGAGAGCATACGATTGCTTACGTAATAGGGTGAAGCAATTTCGGGCGAGACTCAGCACCGGAGCAATTTGTTTCCGCGTTAGAGAATAGCTAGAGAAGGAAGAGAAATAGGCTGTACCATGGGCTCCGCAAACGATTAAATATCTTCTCGACCGACCCTCAGATATAATGCTGAAGATCTTAACACGATGCTAAGATTCATAAACGTGAAACGAGCCTATCAAAGTTATGTTTGGCAAATTTAGTGTGTCATCGAAACGATAATGTGGCTCTCTCTTTTCCTCTCTTTTTCTCTCCCTTTTTTCCCCTCATTCTTTTTCCTTTTCTTTTCAACGATCACATCAAAAAAAAAAAAAAGAAAGAAAAGAAAGAACGCATCTTTCAGCTATTTTTACCTAAAACTTTTTGTTTCTCGATGCTCGAACTCGTCTAGCTTACAGAACGAGCTACTTTTCTCTTTCTATATACGAATAAGAAAGAGAGAGAGAAAGAAAGAAAGAGAGAGAGAGAGAGAGAGAAGAATTCAGAACCCCCCCGGGAAGTTCCTAGAAACGGCAAGCTCTCTCAGCTTACCCCTCCTATAACCCACTCAAGTTTTGTCCGAGTGTTTGCGAGGGAGACCCGGTAGTCGCTTCTGAAGGATCAATAATTGGGGCCGACTGCAACCCGCCCTTGAAAAGCTACACTCGAACGACAGAAACAGGAAGGAGGACTCCATGCGTTTTCTCGTTTGAAAAATGCATGATAATAGGTTTCTATATATAAACGGAAGTACTTATAAGCGAACGAATTTATCATATGTTTTTTTAATATTATCGAAAGATATTTATTTTTAATTATTTCTTTTCACAAATGCAAGAGAATTTATGCAAATAAATAATAAGAATGAATAAAAGACAAGAGAGAAATTTTATAAGAACAAGAGGTGCGTTTATTTTTCTTTTTTTCTTTTCTTCTCTCTTTTTTTTTTTGTTTGTTTTTTGTTTGTTATTCTTCCCTCCACCTCCTCAATAATTTCTTTCTTTTTTCTCGTAACATATCTAAACGATCCAATGACATTTGCTTTTATTATCTTAACATCGTATCAAAATTAAATTGATTGAGTTTAGAATAATTAACAACGATGTATACCACGACGTTGATAAAGTTCTCGCCGTTTTCCTTCAACGATGACACCAGGGACCATATGACACATGAGAATTAATGGCATCAGACTCGACATTAGACATGTTCATAGACCAAATCGATAATGCGAAACGAACGATGGCGGTCTAACGATCTAACGTTATGGAACTATCTCTCTCTCTCTCTCTTTCTCTCTCTCTCGCGCGCGCGCATGCTCTCTCTCTCTCTCTCTCTCTCGCTCTTCATCTATTTGGATCATTTTGTTTTGTTCCTTTTTTCTTTTTCTTCGTTGAAAAGAGAAAACGGATACGACGTTACGTGTATCGTGAACATATTCACTTTGTTCAGAAGAACGATTATGGCTCTGACCCGATTTCTAAGCGTTCCACATATCTTCGTTGTACGCGACGGCAAGTTTTCTCGCCGTAGATAAACCCACACGTCATATTCCAACGTCACTTTTATCTCTCGCATTACTCAGAATTGCAAACGTGAAATTTTCCTTTTATGGTACTTCTGCGACAAATATGTACATACTTTTAGTCGATAACAACTTTTCACAAAAGAGTGGATACGTCCTCCTTTCTTATTCTCGTATTTAGGTTAACGCCAGTACTCTTTTCTTTTTTTCTTTTTTTTTTTTTCCTTTTTTTTCCCCCAATATAAATAAATACTAAAATGACGAAAAGCGGCTATGTCACGAGAGATATTGTTAGCTCATACTCGCATAATACTTGTTGATTCGTTAATAGGATATATGTAAGTACAACGAACTAAGAAAGTAGATATAGATACATCTATATCATATCTTTATCCTTATATATTTTCTTGATTGATTATTTAATAAAATAATCGTTAAGATATTACTAACGATTAACGAAAACGAACGATCGATGGATACCTTCCACTTTCTCTCTCTCTCTCTCTCTCTCTCTCTCTCTCTCTCTCTCTCTCTTTCTCTCTCTCTTTTTCTTTCTTTTTCTTTCCCTCTTAAAGTAAGAAAACACGAAGAAGAATGTAAAGAAGGCCGGTAATCGGCAATCGAAGAGACCGCCCTTGGAACGTGTCAGTGCACCTGTGTGGTGCATGCTCTGGAAACAGCTATACTTGGTTAATAATTGAAGCAATGGAACTCGATCGTTGGTAGTTGTAACGGTAGAGTTTAGAAGGAGATAGAAAATAGTCTAAGACAATGGTTCTCAAATTATTCCGAATTTATATCAATATAATTCAATAATTATCGAAAGAGTATATTGAAGATAGAATATTCTTTGATACTTAAATTACGTTTGTCGGGTGTTAAAAAAAGAAAGAAAAAAAAAAAAAAAGAAAAAGAAGAAAAAGAAAAAAAAAGAATGAAGAAAGAAGACACTGAAACGTTAGATATAGATACATTATGTCGCTAAGGCAAAAACCTTGAACCTGAAATAATCTCGAGATCTTTCAGATATTGGCAAAGGATTATTTTGAGAACCGCTGTGGGTGGTCTAAGGTGTAGCAATGGGCCATCGATCGTGTTCTCGTTCTTCGGCCTAAGCTCCGAAACGAATGGATCTCGCTTGCCCCTTTTTTTCTTCACACCCTTTTGGTCCATCAGACAGCTTCGAGTGAGAGGAGTCACTCACAGACATCTCTCTCTCTCTCTCTCTCTCTCTCTCTCTCTTTGATACTCATTCTCTCTTATATCGCTTTTGTATCTCCACGACTCGTACTCGTCAGAAGAGTACTTTAAACGAGTCAAACGCGATCGTTTCCGACGCGCGTCCTTCCATCCTTTTATTTGCGAAGTACTACTTCAAGTACTACTTTACGGTGCGAAAGCTGGACTTTCCTGAGTGTACAGAGACGATCCGATTGCACGACTCTCAACGGAAACTTTATCTTAGCTTTATCGTTAATGAGCTCTCCCTTGACAACAGAACTCGTTGTCGAAACCCGTTGAAATTTACTTCCTTCTGAAGGTAAATTAAACCGCGTTACTTTTTTTTTCTATTCTCTTCTTTCTCTCTCTCTCTCTCTCTCTCTCTCTCTCTCTCTCTTTCTATTCTTCTTTTCCTTATGTCTGGTCAATTACAAAAACCGCCTAATTTAATTGGACTTGGTTTAATTTGGGACAGATAAGTAAATGTAGAAAAGATCAACGATCGGAAATAATTATATAAAATATTAACGAGTCGATTTTACGTTCGACGGAATAAAGATGTTCAGCTTCGTCAATTTCGTTGATTGGTCACGGACTTCTTCGAATTTTGTCACAGTTTTCTCAAGAGTACTCAACTTTGCCAAAGGGACCTTTGAAGCGTTTCAAAGTTTCAAAGGAGACACGCCGGGAGTCGTGGAAAAGCGAACATCGTGATATGAAAGATGGCCCGGTTTAGTCGCGAGACCTTATGAAAAATGTGTCTGAAAAAAAAAAAGAAACAAAGAAAGAAAGAAAGAAAGAAAGAAAGAAAGAAAGAAAGAAAAAAAGGGAAGGATAAGTAACGCGAAAGATCCACGCCTCGGGAACTTTTTCAAAGTGCAGACCGCGTAATTACTACGAACTACTTTGTACCACGTACGAACTTTTCTTTTCTTTTCTTTTCTTTTCTTTTTTGCTTTCTTTCTCGCTTTTTTTCTCTTTCCCCTTTTATGAGTCCCAAGCGCATTTATATACATGTTCGTTGTTGTTAGAGTTCGTTAGAAAAAAAATTCAAGATCGTTTTCTAACTTTTCCATTAATTTGCCGTTTAACGCCGATCGAATCAGTTGTTCGTCATTTTGCAATTTTCTTGAAATACTTACTTCGTTTTATAGCTCGACGTTCATAGCTATAATTATTGTCGATCGATGAATGAAAATAATTAAGAAAATAATTAAAAGTTATGTGTAAGTAGGTTATTTAACCTAACATATTGTACGATAAGAAATATAAACAAGCGTTAAGTAATAAGAATCATGCAATACTACGGGGTACGTTCACTAAGGGGCAAGTAGACTAATATTAATATAGAAAATAGAAGATGTGTGGATATGGCATGCCTCTTTCTATCTATGTATGTATATATATCTATATATACCTATATGTATGTAGATTTACGCAAATAGAAATCATGAACATGCATGTACCATATATGTGACCGTGTTACTACGAGATCGCAGCTTTCTTGGAACAAAATCCAAAGATTCTATCTCGTCATTTTGATCGTGATCGACGACGTTCTAAAATTCTATGACAATTCCTTATTTTCAATCCTACCGTGTGTGCGTATATATATATAACATGTTATCGTGTGGAGAAAATCTATAATTTTCAACTTCCTAAATCAAGTACATGTATGTATGCATGTATGTATGTATGTACGTATGTATGTATATATGTATGTATGTATGTATAAAGTATAACGTAGTTAATATATAATAATGTATATGTATATAATATATATATATGTATATATAATTATATATATGTATATATAATTATTTATGCTCGTGTTCTCTACTGCTCTACGGCAAGAGTGTCTATAATCTAAATGTCTAGCTATGTTTCAGCTAAATATAAAAAAAAGTTCTAAAATTTTAGCTATATGTGGATTATGTCATTTGAGTATGTACCTGGCTCAGGCTTCTAAAGCTACTTGTACTGGCGCTGCGGGCCTGCAAACACAAGTACAGTACAGGTCACCAATCACCACAACACTGCAGTTGGAAAAGTACAAAAAGACATATGGTATAGATACATAGAATAGATAGATAGATAGATAGATAGATAGATAGATAGATAGATAGATAGATAGATAGGTAGACACTAGATAAAGAGATAGATACAAATAATACGAATACGTAGTATAGTATGTATAGGCAAGGATAGACAGAATTATAGATAGAGGGCGTAGTGTGATTATGCACGGGGTTTTACTGTCTAGGAGTTTGCATAAATAAATAGAGAAATAATACGTGTGTATGTGTATGTGTGTGCATATAATATAAATATATACACATATACATACATACACATATCGAATGTACAAGTTTGAGAAAAAGAGATTTCTTTTTACAATCAATTTGTCTTGACAGCATGAAAAACTATAAAAAATGATTTTTTTTAGAACATATGTATATATTATCCTATTTTTTAGAATATAACAATATATATATATATATATATATATATATATATATATATATATATTATCAAGGATATTTTAATTCTTGGCAACGTAGAGTTTTCAAGCAGGTAAAGCTTTCCATATCGCCAAGACAAAACATGGAAACCGAACTCGTGGTACTTGTTAGATTCCAAATATTATATCATGTAAACATAGCACATATATAGCACTGCACATTTAACATATACCACAGCATAGGCATAGAGCTGTCAGCGTTGGACAATTTAACGAGGCAGTTTACGTGTTAACATTGTTTTTGTTATGTAAGTCCGTCGTTTATAATATTTGTACATCCAAAGCGCTTATCACAAAATGCAAACTTGTTATTCATGTATATATTACCGTATATCGGTAGAGGTAATGTATTTTTATTTTTTTTTATATATCTAATGATCTACGTATAAGTTTTGATAAACAAAACCGTGCTGAAATAGTTTCGTAAATATTTCATTGTTGCAGCATATATATATAGGTAGATAATTTAGGTAGATAAATAGGAAGGTTGAAATTCTATTCACAGATATGATCACGTTGTTAAATGAATTTTACGTCATTTTGATGCATCTCATGTTCTAAATCAATGGAGATAGTTGAGCGACGAGTTATACTTAATGAAAATTATCTTCTATTCACGGTACGTGAATGCGAATTGTTACGAAATAAAAAACTTTCGTAAAAAAAATTCGATTCGTTTAATAACAGATAACTCCAACTGCTCCTAAAATAAATAATTATTATATAAAATATTCGATGAGAGATCGCAACTGATATTGATCGCAACACACTCGAACGATGATGATAATAATAATATCTTACATATTTTTTATGATCGAGTTTTTCTTCTCGTTTTTTTTTTGTATTTTTTTTCTTTTTTTTTTCTTTTTTTTTTTTTTTAAGGACTTTGCACTTACTTCGTGACGATGCAATTTATAACGTAATATAATCGTTTTTTTTTGTTCGTTCTTTTTTTTCGTTCGTCTTTTTTTTTTGGATCAAAGCAACCGGAGATAATGAATAACTTAATGAACACGAATTTTTTGAAACTATATATATATTACGTGAAAAAGGTCATTGTCGATAGGGAAATAATTAAGAGTATATTCGCGTGAGTTGTCAGTTAAGAAATTTAGACTTCACGAGGAGAACGATAAAATAAAGGGAGATCGCTTGAAAGGAAAATAAGAGAATGTTTGTATAATAAGAGGATGTCAAACTTTAAATAAAATTACCACTTATTGTCTAATTATTCGGAATAGACCATGAGATTACATTTCGTAATCTCATGGAACGTCAAAAAGGGCTGTAAGATGTATGATATGAAATTAATTAATTACACGCGAAACGATAGGTAAGTTTGTTGCCGAGGCCACTTAGGTGTCTTCCTTCTTCGACGAACTTTCGACGGATGACGTCAAAACGATTCAAAAGAGATATAAAAACTAATGATATCTCTATTTATCTCTTTCTCTCTTTTTCTTTTTCTCCCTTTATTCACTTCTCCGTCTCTCTCTCTCTCTCTCTCTCTCTCTCTCTCTCTCTCTCTCACTTTTTGTCTTATTCTCTTTTAAGAATGAGAAAGACGGAGACTTACGGATCTTAAATTAACGAAAGCGAGCAAACGACAGTTATAAAAGTTGTATCAAGGAGAACTGCCAGACGAATTTCATACTAAAATCATTTAATGGAAATTCTCAGGAGATATACTACCAGAAGTCGCCTCCTGAGATAATTTCAACTGAAATCGTTCTTAAAATTCCATATATATATATATACTTCGAAATAATTCATTTATTGTTTAAGAAGATTGCGAGAGACACGAGAAGTATATCTAAATTCTAATTAATTACTATAAAATGTAATAATATTTCTTTCTAGTTCTCTTTCCCCCCTCTCCCTCCCCCACAAGGAAATAACATCGAGTTCGATGAAAAATATTTGGAACGATGCATCATTGGTATCGAAAGAAAAAATAAGAAAAATGAAGAAGATATAGGAAAAAAAGGAAAAATGTATTGAACGAAAAGAAAAAAGAAAAAATAATAAAAAAAAAAAAGATATAAAGAAATATCGGTAGGTTTATCGTCTATATTGATTTCCAATAACGCTTATATATCGTCGAACGAATTTCTCGTCCATGTACTCTCGTACTTTTCAAGTTGCCTTTCATTTTGGTACTACTACGATTACCCGTCCATTAAATCGGTGGAGATTCTCTTCGAAAACTACTGGAGAATCGAACGCACTATACATAAAATAGCAGGTGAGTGAGTTTTCTTCTACCAAGAAAAAAAAAAAAAAATAAAAAAAAGGGAAAGAGGAAGTAAGAAAGAAAAATCGAGAAAAAGTGATATCACGTGTAAAGCTTCGAAGAAAGTGCTTCAACGGAAGATAAATAGATAGAAAGAGAGAGAGAGAGAGAGAGAGAGAGAGAGAGAGAGAGAGAGAAAGAGAGAGAGGGAGAGAGAGAAAGAGGAGAAGGAAAGAAAGTAAGAAAAAAAAACGGAGTTTCGAAAAATTTTTGATGCCAATTCTAACGACGAATCCCTTTTTTTTCTTTAAATCGAAGTCTCGAGAGTTTGAGTATGTATGACCACTTCAATCTACGAGTCATTAAAATTTTAACCAACCGTAAACGATTCGCTAATTGGGTGCTTCTTAGGCAAGCAAAAGCACAAACAAATGCTTGAAAATTTACGACGATTTTGATATCGATTTGATGCCACCTAAATTCTATGTTTCGTATAAGCTTCTATATCGTCTATGAGAGAGTACGATAATCGAGCGTGAAATTCATAATTACTCGAGTACCTTTAATACGTACATACGTCTATAATTAATATTTTTGAAAAATATCCTGTTAAACGTGGCACGAAATGTTACGAAGTCGATGATAATCGAGAAGTATACGTTTAATTAATACGATCACTTAAATATATGTTTAATGTGTTGGAATGGAATAATGCAATAAATAATACAATGCATTACGATAAGGAAGTATAAATTTGTAAAAAAGGAAAAAGAAAAAAAAAAAAGCAAAATTTAATCGTATAAATTAAAAAAAGGATTTTCACGTTTTACTTTTGCTATCCTTTTAAATAAGTTCTTTCCTTGAAATGGCCGTCATCCGTACGCAAGAGATAATTTCGCGTGAAATCGTAGCAGACGCAACCCCCGAAACTGGAGACGTTAATGGACGATAATATTTCTGCGGTATCCCCAATTATGGAAATTGCTTTTTAAAAAGTTTAGCCCGATTCGCGCATTTTTCACTCAACTCTCTTATTTCTTCCTAATTTGCTTCCTAAACTCGAAGATTCCCCTTTTTTACCCCATTTCTCTCTCTTTCTCTTTTTCTCTCTCAACCTCTCTTAAGTTGCACGCGATGCCGCAGCTCACGCGATAAGAAGAAACAAAGTTTGCCTTTTTGCGACTTCCAGAACCGAAAAAGACGGCAAAGTATCTCTTGTAAACTTTTGACTTGATAAATAAAAAGCGCAAAAAAGTTGTTTCAGTACGACAGAGTGAGTAAAGAAAGGAAATATATGGAGAATGAGACTTTTCTATCTTCTTTAATTTTGCTTTTCATATTTTTCATCCGACAAAAGCAAAAACTTCTCGAATGTTACGATAAAAATGAAACTCTCAATTATTTTACTTATCTACAACATTTTTCTCACGATAAAAGATATTCGGGCTATAATAAAGCTATGGATTAATGGAGTTTCGTACGATAAATTTTCTGAAGAACAATCTCGTTCTTGATTACGTTCTTGATCCTTGTTATTGTGATCTTATTACATTTTCAATGTTTATCTATTGTCTTTTTTTTTTTTTTCTGAAAGAAAATCGTCGAATCAACGAAAAAACGATTCTTCCGTCGTTTAAAACATTTTCTAAGGAATATTCGTGCTAATTCATTGGAACAACATTGAACGTGTTTATAACAATGACAAAAAAAGAAAAAATAAAAGAAAGAAAGAAAAAAAAAACGAGAAATCGAGTTTGAATTTCAAATGTTTACGAGAAACGATAAAGATAGTGACAGTAGCTTTTAGCGATCGTATATAGACTATTGATCGTATATTTACGTTTATCGTTATGTTGCCACTATATCGAAAACGACACAGTCCTTTTACATTTACGAGAACGCGAGGAAGATATAAAAAACATGTATATATATATATATATATATATATATATATAGACAGGTAGATAGAGAGAGAGAGAGAGAGACGATTTTCCGCAGTACCAGTTCGTCTAGAGGGCGAAGTAAAAGTCCCGAGAGAAACGTTACAGGCACGGATTCGGTTTGAATGGAAGATTCGTTGATTCGAGGAGAGACTTCTGAAATTTTTAACAAGGCGCTACCTAGAACGTGCTAGGAATTCTTAGAAAAAACGGCTATCACAATTCATGTGTCATCTCTATGTGTACGTATTGCGTATATACACACACACATATATACATGTCATACACGTGTATAACCATTCACCAATGCCACTTTAAAATATAATCATTACAAAGTATGCGATAAGAAAATCTTCTTATGTACATATGTATTTTTTTCCTTTTTAAATATAAAAGAGTACGATAGAATGTATAATCTCTTGATCTCTCTCTAACGACGAACTTTCCTATATTACACGAGGACATTATTGTAAATCATACATAATCTTGTATCAGTCGATACCGATGAAAGCCTTTAAACCAATTATTCGAGTTATATCAGAACTAATTAAAACGAAAATGTATAATATGTACCAAAAGGAATATATTTATACATACAAATGTACATATATATATGTGTATATATATATATAATGTATATATATATAATATAATATACATAATATATATACAAATATATATATATATAAAGGTTGGGGTGATAATCATCTAGAGCATCTTTTTTCTTTTTGATAATATGGAGAAACTCTGTTGACAAAAGTTTTATGATACGGAAAGGGTCATAATATAGTAATAAGAATCTTCTTATAAGTGGACACATGAAGGATATATGAAGGTTAACTGTGTTTTTTTAAATGAAATTATATGTTTTTGATTGCATTGATCGATACCTGATATATACTCGATATAGCTTAATATTCTTTATAAAATAATATTAGTCTGTATATATCGAAAAGTAATTAGTTTAGAAGACATTTAAAAACTCTTATTCAACGATTATCCTGCAATTTACTCTGCGCTTACATTGCACTTACTTTGCGTTTAGTTAGTATATTTATTTAAAGTTTGCATAAATTCCAGTTTCGAAGATATTCACATGTAAATGGAGGATGTGGTTACTAATAATAAAGAAAAAATTATCTCTTCAGTAAACAACGAATTTGTTTAATAATTATTTATTAATTTATGCAATTTTATAGATTAACCGAAATCCAAATTTTATTTGGAAAATAAAATGAATAAAGTACGTGAGAATTTGCTTATAAAAATTGTTTATAACAAATTATTAGTTAATTATTAACAATACTATAAAACAAAGAAAAAACTTTGCTCTTTAAAATGGTATTTGTTTCAAATCTCTATGATTTTTAGTTTCAGAGATATTCCCTTGTGAATGGAAGAAGTAGCAATTAATAATATAGAAAATATCGTTTTTTTTTAATAAACAAAGACTATTAATTATTTGTTAATTTATATAATTTTATAAATCAGTCTAAAAATTAATATTTTTTGCAAAATAGAATGAATAATGTTCGTAAGAATTTGTTTATAAAAATTGTTTATAACAAATTGTTTATTAATTATTAACAATACGCTTTAACAAATAGAGAAAAAAGTATCTTTTAAAATGATATTTGATTCAAGTCTCTACGATTTTTAGTTTCGAAGATATTCCCGTATAAATGAAAGTGGTGGCTATTAATAATATAAAAAAAATGATTTTTTTTATAAAAAAGAAAAAATAATTTGTTTATTAATTATTTATTAATTTATATAATTTTGTAAGTCAGACATAATTTGAATTTGGGATTTTTTGTAAAATAAGATGAATCAAGTCCGTAAAAATTTGTTTATAAAAATTGTTTATAACAAATTGTTAATTAATTATTAACAATATGATAGAAAAATAGATAAAATTCTGCCCTTTAATATGATATGTGTTTCAAGTCTCTACGACTTTTGGTTCAAGAGATATTCCTATGTAAATGAAAGACATTTACGTTGACACACTAACCTATATAATTTCATTCAACTTAGCTCGATGACACACTGACCTATATAAATTCCGAGAATTTACGCGGTCCAGCTGAGTACGTTACTATTACTATACTATTACTACGAACAGCTGTATTAAACGAATTATGAATGAAAATCTTTCGAAGCCGATATCTTCGGAACGGAAAGTCGTAGAAACTTGAAAGAAACACCATTTTCAAGGGTAATTTATTCTTTATTTATTTAAATAATGTAATAATATTGTTATAATAAAATTGATTTTGTTAATAATTTTTTCAATTGATTTTTTTCTAATCTTTCGTAATAAATACATACCTATAATGAAATCATTTCAATTTTTATTATAATTATGTAAAGTTTATTTTATTTATTTAAAATAAAGGATAGAAAATCTATTAATAATCGATAATGTACAAAATTGAAAAATCGAAAACTCGAAAGATTCTTCTTTCGTAACTTACTACTATTTTTACTATATTTTAGTTGCATCTTTCTACACGATTTCTTATCAATATTTAAATTAAAATATCTCTTAAATTAATAATTTACGGACAATACATGGATTAATACTTATTTATAAAGAAAATCGAGTTATATCGATCAATGCAATCAAAAATGTATGAATTCATTTAAAAAACACAATTGACCTACATATCTCCTTCACGTATTCATTTTCAAAATAATGATTACTGTCTTATTACGATCATACAACTTTCGTAAACAAAGTTATTCCATGTCTTTTAAAAGAAATGAGAGATATTCAAAGTTATTACTCTATCCTGTTTATATTATATTATATAATATATATGAAAAGCACTATTTCTTCCTTCGTAATCTTGAAATCCTAAATTCAAAGTCAGGAAGTATTTCCAAGTAACCGATTCTATTTCTTAAAATTGTGCATATCGTGGAAAACGCGTAGAGCTTGAGGTTTTTCTGTTTAAGATTTCATGAGATCAGAACGGATCTATTTGATCCTACGTAATTTCCTTGGGATATCTTGTTACAACAACGGACGAGTTTAAATTTAGAAAAAAAAGTGATTAGAAGTCGAAAAAAAATATAAAAAGTTCGAATTAATTATGACGATCGTAAAACTTTCTGAAGAAAGACTCGAAAGAACAAAGCCAGATAATTTTGTTTCATGAAACTATCGAATATTAGCAAAGAGACTAGAATATAAAAGTAAAAGAAAAAGGAAAGAGATAAATAGATAGATAAAGAAAGAATCGGAAAAGTTTGTCATCCGGTTAAAGTCAAACTTAATTTCCGAAATCCAGAGTGGTAACAAACTTCCGTTTATCATTCTTAATACGCCAAAGTGATGCTCGAACAAAGGTTCAACCATAAAACCGTAAACTTGATCACCGATTTTACTTTAATTAGTTAAGATTGTTGAGATCTTCGAGAAAAATGACAAATTGATATTAGTTCCTTCGTTTATAAAAATTTCAAAATCTAAGACTTCCTTAATCGTAATATATTGTATATCTTGAATTCGAAGCTTATCGAAAATTATTATCAAACTTTTTTTATTATCATCGATGCATTGTACGTTATATCGTCTTAAAAGATTCAAAGGATCGCGTGAAAGAATCTTAAGACCATTATTGTTTTACGATAGTTAGAATAATGTGAGAAAATTTCACTAGTTACGATATCACGTTAAATGACGTTCAATTCATGGTTACTTACGTTACGATAAAACTCCGACCTAATTCTCTATTGCTCTTACTGTTTTTGTTATCTGGTATATAAATTATGCGCATACTTACGTATATACGTAACTCCTCTCTCTCTCTCTCTCTCTCTCTCTCTCTCTTTCTCTTTCTCTCTTTTTTTCTCTTCCTCTTTCTTTGCCTCTTTATTTCTTTCCCCTTTTTTTTTGTTCTCTCTTGTGAGAAAGAAAACAAGAGCATACTTCTATGCACGTGGACAGCATAACTTATATCTCCGTGGTGACATGAAAATTAAGGTTTAAAACATTTCAGAACTACCTCTCCTCGTAAAAAGAAAAGTAAAAAAGAAGGAAGAAAGAAAAAAAAAAGAAAAAAGTAAATAAAACGACAGAGAAGTGAACTTTGTAAAGGTCGACGTTCTAACGTAAAACTCGTTACGTGTCATGCATCGTCGTATCGTTTGTCAAGGATTAAACAACAAATTTTCAAAACGAAATTTTTCTCATACGATAGCGATATAAGAAACAAGACGTACCACGTTATATAAAAAAAATTTTTTTTTTAAATATCTGTTGTATAAATAAAATGAAGGATATTGGAACATTTTAAATGTTCAGGATTCATCGTCACGCGTTCGAGCAAAGTACTCGTTGATTGATATTTGATAGTCAGTGTGCGATCAGCGATCAGCTGCTTTTGATTATTCCGATCATCTCTCGTATACGAGAGTAATCTATTATAAAAATTAATGCGAAAGAAATACAGTTATCTTTCTTTCTTTCTTTTTTTTTTTTCTTTTTCTTTTTCTTTTCAATCAAAAATAATACAACAAATTACAAATAACGATGTCGTATCTAAAAGAAATTTGTTTGCCAATCATAATGAGAAATACATGATTAGATATTCATTGTTTGCATTGTTAATTATATAGGGGAATCGTATCGATAATTAAAATTATTTAATTAGTTCATAATTAACGACTTTACCTTGCTTCTGTTTCGAGGTGCGAAGTCCTCTTTGCTGGCCTTCCGCCTCTTGTCCTTCAGGATCATTCTTGCCGCGGCGAACGCCATCTTGTTGTATCTTCACCCCCTTTCTTTTTTCTTATTTATTTCACACACCAATATCGTGATTAAAAAAATATAGCGTCCAGCGTCGTTGATAGCGAGGAGGAGCACCACAGTTGGTAGACTCCACGATCCACACCGAACGCGTTTATAATTTCTCTTAAAACAATAACGAAGACGAAAAGGACCGAACTTGTTTATTGCTTGTTTACTAACGCGAAGGAATACGCGTTATTTTATTGCTAATATTACGTATCACGTACGTGTACCGTAGTTATATATATACGTGTATTATATGTTTTATATTTAATTGATAATCGTTAATTTTAACTTTGATTATATAGGAGAATATCCCTTCACAACATTTTTTTTTGTTTTTTTTTTTTAATTTTTTTTGTTTTTCTTTTCAATTTTTTTTCTTTTTATCTTCTATTACTTCGTCACGACTTTTCGTCCTTTATCCTCCTCAACGTCCTCTCAATCTTCTTTATTTTTCCTTCTTCAGAATATCTTCGAAACGAATCGATATATATCTGTACAATCGATGAACACTATCATTTACGTTAATAAACGCACAGCCAATGATTTTTTTTTTTTTATCTTGAACCCGACTTTGCCTTTTATTCTTCTTAAAGAGATATACTTTATTCCTAAATATTTCAAATTTCTCCGATTTCACTTTATCGGTGAATAAAAGCTCGAAAGTATCGCGATATTGCTCCCCTCTTTTCGCCTCCTTTTTTTGCTTTTTGCAAAAAGCTTGCAAGCAAACTGGAGGGGAACATTTGGTTTGCGACGCGAGTGCGAATCGCCACTCGAACGTTATTTCACGCAATCGATCACCGATCAATCACACTCTCTCACACACACTCTCTCTCTCTCTCTCTCTCTCTCTCTCTCTCTCTCTCTCTTTCACGACGATCGTTATCTTCTTTCTTCCATTCGATATATTCTAGTCGTCTACATTCCAGCCAAAGAAAATCGCGATTGATGCGACTTCATCTTTCGTACGTTTGAACCGACAGTCGTTACTGCAACTATGTCCATAGATCTATAAAATGAACCAAAAAAAAAAAGAGAGGAAGATGTCGTATTAAACATTTTGATTTTAGTTTTTATATCATTTATCCCAGGCAATAGTGTTCCTCCTTTTACTTATAGCTACACCAATATCCGATTTAAATCTATGTATGTATATCGTGATTATCTCTTTAAGTGTTAAAAAAGTGTAAAAAATCTTTTAGACAAATTTTATACGATATCGAGAGAAGCATACATCGTAATGATAATTATTTGATTTTGTTATTACGATTAAGAAAGATTCTTGCGAAGATTAAATTTAAAACTTTCAACGCAATATTCTCTTTATCACATATTCTTTTCTACTTAGATCAAATCGTTTTTCAAAACACTACATATATATACATGTATTTTACATCGAATATTTTTGAGTTATACAGTTTCGAGTCTGTCGTATTCCCGACATTAACATTATTCCGATCAATTCTTCCGTCCCCGTTCCTGTCCCCTCTCCCCGGGGAATAACTCGGTGGGGATTTGTGTGTTACGCTAAACGACAAACAATTGGAATTCTGTCACATCGATGAAAAATGTATAAATGTGTTCTTAATAATTGAACGATATGTATAAAAGGACGGTAAATGTCGACGGGCATGGCCATTTTAAAAAACAGGACTAAAACAAAATATAATAGAACAAAAGAGAAGAGGGTTATGAGAATAGATACAGAATAAAGTAGGATCCTTTAAGTTTTGTAATTTCGAGGAACGAGATCCCTAAAAATTCGTTTCGTTTAGTTTCGTTTCTTTTGACAAGGACCGTGCCGGGGAAAAAGGCATTGAAAATCCCTTTGAACGAAGATGAAAACGTCTCGGAGAATTTTCGATACCAACCACTTCTCGGTATCTCATCATCGCTCTTTATTTTACATATTTCTCCGTTAACTCGAAAGAGGAAACAAAATGATATTTTAAGACGCTTAAGGGAAAGAAGAATTGACAAAAAGAAATTTTTCATAAGTTTTCTTATATAAGAAAAATCGATCGCAAGAATTATTTGTTTAATAAAATAGATAACTACAGTTTTATTTGCATTGTATGAAAACGTTTATATTATTTGACATTTTCCGATCATATCGATATAATACAAACAACGATGACAAACCTATTCGAAATCGAATGCCAGGAATTTCCCTGTATTTATATATGTACATACATATAACAATACATACTAACTTATACAGCATAATTTGTATTGCCGTAAATATTATTCTACATTTATCGAGTTTATGATTTCTTTACGAGAAAAGTAAAAGAGAACAAAGTTGAAAAAAACTAAAAATCCAATTATATAAACAATTGAATCTGAGAATTCCCGCACAAACTTTTCTGTCAATGGATGGTAGTTCAATATAATTTGTCGTAGTACAGATTCTTTCATTCTCTCTCTCTCTCTCTCTCTCTCTCTCTCTCTTTCTCTTTCTTTTGCCATTTTCTTTTCCTCTTCTTTTTTTTCCCCCTTTAAGTTTCGAAATACGCGAGAGTTAATCGCGTAAAATTGAAAGTTTTTGTTATTTTTTGCATTTATATAATAATTTATATTATTTGCATTTATAAAATCGAAATGATATCCTTTTTTTAATCCTACTTCTCTCCCCTACTTCTCCATCAAAAGTATCTCGCAATTTTATGTTGCAAAATAATAAAAGCAATGAGAATCAAACGGCACAAGATTTTTAAGGAGTCGATGAAAACGTCTCTTGAGATTCAAGAATGCTTTCGCACGAACGAACGAAGCCTTTTAAATTCCGCGACATGAAGCACGTCCGTTTGCTTTTTCTTCATCCCTCGACAGAAACAAATCCGTTATGTCATTAAAATGGACGGTTTGGTTCGACTCGGCTTTCTCGTTTAATAAACCGTTTTTCCATCTCGCAATACATGCAACGATGAGCACGTTCTCATTGAATCCCGAGAACTCGTCGCTGTTAATTAGCCGCAAATTCGATTTCCGCGACGTTACCGGCGATTTTACGTTGAAACTCATCGCGTTGAGGGAGCATTCACAGACGGAAATTAAACGTGTTTTATAATCGCAGGATTCTTGTTTGTTATTTTTTTCTTTTTTTTTTTTCTTGAAAAACCTTGTCATCATCGTTGCCTTTCGAGAAATCAAATACCACTTTTGTATTTTCATTTTCATTTCTTTTTTCCTTCTTTCCTTTTTCCGTTTTTTTTCTTTTTTTTTTTTTTTTCTTTTTTTTTCTTAATACAACCTCGATACTATATAAAACCGATCTCAATACAAATCAATACAAACCAATGAATTTCTTTTCCTTTTTTTGTGTTCTTTTCTTCTTCCTTTTTCTTATTTTGTTTTGTTTTGTTTTATTCTTCTCTTTTCGTTACATTCTCGCACGAAACTAGTCGCATTATTTGTGGCGAGCTTCTGTACCGCGAAATCGGTACAGAAGCTAAACGAGATACCCGATAAAACGTTCGCCTTTTCTTTCTCTCTCTCTCTCTCTCTCTCTCTCTCTCTCTGCTCTACTCGACTATTCTTTCTTTCTTTCTAGAAAACAATACTCGTCCGCATTCGTACCATCTTTCTTCCGTTCGCGTTTGCCCGCACAACGCGTTCCCGTTTTGCCAACAAAGAAATAAATAAACTTTTTCTAGAACATGAGGAATAGTTTCAGTCCGTAGTAATACTAACACGCGACATTGTGACGTTATCAAGTTCTCTGCAAAACGATAAATGCGTATGTGCGATACGTACCGACACATACGTACACATATAATATATACATACATTATAAGCGTAAAGTTGGATATAAACGAAACTTATATGATATCTGCTAAAGTATAAATCGTTAGACGAAAAGATTCAAAAAGAAAACTTGACTATTTGCATTTCTGATTTATTGCATTTCTTCCGTTCACCGAATATTTCATATCGCAATAGATAAAACGCTTCGAGGTATCGTCAGGAAAAACATCTACGTTTCTTTTCTTGTTTCGGGATGAAAAAAAGAAAAAAGCAAAAAAAGGAAAAAGAAAAGAAAACAAAAAAAAAACAGATAAAAAGGAAGTAAAAAGAAAAAAAGGAGAGAAAGAATGATCTCACCATTTCCGGATAAGCTCGTGCCATTGGACTTCATCGATAGAGAAGAGAGAAAATAAAACAAAATAGGAAAAAAAAAAGGAAAGAGATGAAATCACTTTTCGCGAAAGCCACGTCCGCGTAATAACGTTCCACTATCGCTTTCCAATAGGTTTAAACCCGTAAATGGAGCACATTGTGTTACTTATTTGTTTGTTTTTCTTTTTTTCTTCTTCTTTTTTTATTTATGCAACGAAACCTCGATATCGTATCGAATGATACATAAAAGATACGTTCAAATTTAATGAGATGTAAATCCAAGGACGATTTGTTTTGAGTACGATTCAACGATGAAAATTTAAATCGTTACGATCGAGTAAAAATCATCGTCTACGAATTCATTCGTTTTTCGAACGTTTCATTACCATTTTACGAACGGACTCGATGAATGAAACGTAAATAGCAATGAGATCGATATATGTACGCGCTTTCGCATTCACACACACACACACACACACACACACACACAGACTTCGATAAATTATTTTTCTATCTACCCAAGGAATCATCGTTTTTTACTGTTTTTTTTTAATGTACACGTATGCATGGATCTGAGGAGAAACGGTATTGAAAAATTTACATTAGAAAGATAGATGATAAATCTTCTCTTTTTTTACTTTGTTTTCTTTTTTTTTTACATATAATCGAGCATACAAATTTCTACTATCGTTGTAATCATTTTCATTTTCATTTTCATTTCTTTTTTATTTGTTTTTTTTTTTTTTTAACTTAACAAACGTTGTTTATGTAATTTTTTTTCTAGTTCCTTTTCTTTTTTTTTCGATTACAACGAAATGAATTTATTGTATCGTATCTTGTTATCGTATACGCCATGTTTATGACAATATTAATATCGACGCTTGCTTACATATATGAGAACAGATTTGATATTATGAGACGAAGCATCAATTATGAATTTGAAACGTGTTACAATGTGACCTCTAGGGAATGATTATTAAACGTGTACGCTAATTAAATGTTGTCGGGATTTCCACTAACGATGATTTCACGTTATATCGTTATAACAATAAACACTTTATTACAGGTAGTCGAAATTATGGTATATAAAAGATAAACGTAACATCCTAAATGTCAAATCTACATAATGTTATTTATATTTCAAATCCCCTCGTTAAGATTGTTTTTAACGATTTCAAGAAAAAAAAAAAAAAAAAAAAGTAAAAGTAAAAGAAAAAAAGAAAAAAGGAAAAACCATTTCAATTATTTATTCTTTTGATTATATTTTCAAGGAAAAGTTTTTCAATTTAACAACACTGGGGAATTTACCGTAGTTTTAAAACGTTTTAAACGCTTTACAATATTTACCAAGGCAATATACGAGAACAAGGAGCATGGCACATTTCTATGTGGATACGCGTAAATACGAATGACCTCTAAAAGCAGATTTTATATCGCGCACGCGCGACCGAACGTAAAAGCTAGTAGTACTATCTGTTATAATCTTTATATTCGTTCAAACATATAAAACATCGCTAAAAAAGAATGGTGAATATTTTTGAAAATAGATATTGCCTCGATGCATAACGTGTGCTTGCAATGATTTTAACGAATTAAAATCGTTGTTTATGAAAAGAAACTTTGTGAAATCAGAGAAACCATTTTTTTTCCAGTAAATACGAACAATGATTTTAAGAAAGAGAGGGAGAAGAAAGAGAGAAAGAGAGAGAGCAAGAAAAAAGGAAATACAATATTTCATTGTGTATTCAATATCTCGACTATTTCATTACACAATTCATCAATACTTGGAAAATGAACATTTGTATGAATCTATGTATGTACATAAATATGTGTAATGCGTACAAACATATAGACATATGCACACGCACAAACACGCGCACATGCATACGCACACACATACATATGCACATAGAAAAGAAGAAATTACGAGTTTTTCATCGATCCTGTTTTACTTAGAATCGTTATATCAGATAATATGCCTGTCACGTATGTACATATACATTGTGACCTGATATCGCACCTACCATATAACGAAAAAAATATTTTCATATCAAATAACAATATCCTACTATTCGATATCTATTAATGTTGTCTAAAATTTCAAAATGCATTTTCCAACATCTTTTCAAACATAGTTACATTGGCGCAACTACGATAATTGAACAAGTTTGATTAGTTCTAAAGAAAGTCCCGATACTCGACTATGGAATTTGACGTCTCTCCTCGTGATATTTCTCGAGGCGCTAAACGAAACATCAAACTCAAGAGGAGAAGAAGAAGAAGAAGAAGAAGAAGAAGAAAAAGAAGAAGAAAAAAAAGAAGAAGAAGAAGAGGAAGAAAGAAAAAAGAAAAAAAAAAAGAAGAAAAGAACGAGTAGACTCGGCTACTAGAAAGACATGATGAAAGAAGAATGAAGTAATAACGTCGATAAGAGGGGACAAAGAGAGAGAGAGAGAGAGAGAGAGAGAGAGAGAAGAAAAAAAACGAAAAAAAAGAAGAGCTTTCTATTGAAACTTCGACGAGATTTTCTTAAGAAGCGTTTCTTCGTGAATTCGATCAAAAAGGGGGTGAGGGGTGACCGTGGGATGGTATAGGAGGCAACAGAGATAGTAGGAAAAATACAATCTATAGCTCTTTGGATGAGACACGAATTGAGCCATTCGTATTGAGTCTGCGTGATGAGGGCCTAAAAGAGAAATAATCTTGAAAATGAGAGAACGTGTAAGCACGTCGAAGAAGAAGAAAAAAAAAAAAAAGAAAAAAAAGGAGAGAAAAAAAAGGAAACATCTTTTTTTAACTACTGCGAATTCGATTCATTTGAAACGTCTGTATCATTCACATTCTCTATCTCTATCTGCCTATCTATCTATCTATCTATCTATCTATATATCTATCTATCCATTCATTCATTCATCCATCCATTCATTCATTCATCCATTCATATCTTTCAATCTTTCTTAAAGATAGGCTTATCGAAAATAATTTCGAACTGTAAAAGTCTCGAGTTTCGCCTAACGATAATTGGATCTCTTTTATCAATAAAAATTATGAATTTTCATCGATCAAATGTAAACGACGAAGTCGACGGATACGGTAGAAAGAGAGAGGGGGGGGGAAGGGGAGGGAGGGACAACAGAAATAAACGCGTGGTGAATAATCACGCAGGTGAATCGAGATTTAATGTTAGACGTCAAACAAGGAGGCTAATGACACGCCGAAGAAATTCAAGGCGTGTCGCTTTGGAGCGAAATTCCATCGCGTTCAAGCTTCGAACATGGCATGTAATGCACGCGAGAACCTATCAAGGGAGAGATATCCCATTGCTTGTATATTCTCCTCGTTCGATCAGGATGTTCTGGAATCCATTATATCCGATCTCTTCCATAATTAGTACGTGCATTAGATTAAATTAATATTCTTCCGTTTAACGTTTAATACGAGATTATTAATGACCGCTTTTGTATTTTCCAGGATAAAATATAAGTTCGAATAAATTCGTTCTTACACGAAACCATTCTTTAAATTCGATCGGAAAGTCGAGTCATTAATAAAAGATAATTAAAAAAAGAAAAAAATAAATAAAAAAAAAAAAAATATTAAAAAAATAAAAAAACAAACAAACAAAAACAAAAGTGGAAATGGTTATCGAAATCATTGCGAAAGGCCATTGTCATTCTCGTCACGATCAAACCATTCAAAATCTTACTAAACTGTGTATCGTAATTTTTACGAATTGTGACTTTGCGTCTATCTATCTATCTATCTATCTATCTATCTATCTATCTATCTATCTATCTATCTATCTATCTATCTATCTATCTATCTATCTATCTATCTATCTATCTATCTATCTATCTATCTATTTATCTATCTTCTTCTCTCTCTCTCTCTCTCTCTCACATTGTCTTTCTTTCTCTTTTCTGCCTGTTACACCATGTTAAAAGCTCAGCAAAATCGGAGGCTTAATTAAGCGAACACCGATTCATCGCGAATAGGAATGCCGAGCTCGCAAAAACGTGCTCTCGCCTTGACTTAACGGGCCTCCATCACGAATCTCACGAATCAGGCTGAACTACGAGGACACTTTCCTTTCCTATGACGCAAACTCGACCTCGACTATCGTCCTCCGACTCTACAAAGTTGGTAATAAAAAAAAAAAAAAAAAAAAACAAAAAAAAAGAAAAAGAAAAAGAAAGAAAACAAGTATATCGCATTAAGTGATCGCCTAATTGAAAAGTCGGACATGCGGGTCAATCGAATACGTTTATTGCGTATATTTATGTATGTATGTACATATGTGTATGCGTGTATAGAGAGAATAAAAAAAAAATGAGGAAAAAGATGAAACCGATAAAGAGAGAGAGAGAGAGAGAGAGAGAGAGAGAGAGAGAAAGAGAAAGAGAGAGAGAAAAAGTCAAGAGTTAAAACAAAGTCACAAGGGCTACCGATAACGTGGAACGTCCTTTGGGTTAACAGCCCCTGGTCACGCATCAATGGCCACAAACTCAAAACAAGCACGATGCTCTCTCTCTCTTTCTCTCTTTTTCTCTCTCTTTCACACACTTACACGTCAATGTATTGCTCCTTTAACCCCTTTAATCCTTCCTCTTTCTCCCCTAATCCATTGCGACAAAAACGATTCAAGCGATACTCATCGGACCTTCATTTCACGCGGACGCTACTATTATGGACATTGCTCATAAGTTTTTCTCTCTTCTCCCTCGAGTCGACAATTTAGTTGAAACTATGTCAGTCAGTCTGTCATTATGGAGTATTCATTTGACAAGATTTTATACGGTGATAAACTAATTACAGGTTTAAAAATTGTTTTCAAGGAAGTCAATGATTTACTGGATAAAAAAAAGAAAAAAAAAAAAAAAAAAAAAAAAAAACAAAAAAAAAAAAAAAAAAGAAAAATAAAGCCTATTTAAATGTAAATCAATCTTGCTGTTAGGATCTCGTAATATGATAATCAAGAGAATTAAATTAGTTCGTACTGTAAGGAAACTACAATACAGCGATTGCACTCGAATATAAGATAAATTATTTATTTAATTTATAAGAAACATGAAAAAATATTTTTAGAGAAAATTAATGGATAACGAATATTCGTAAGGATATAAATATAAAATGATTTTAATTATCGTCCGTTCTTTTCGATAAAGACTTTCATTAAAATACAGAACGTCTTGAAAAGTTCTTTTTGTCTTTCGAGTCGTGCGAGAGAAAGTGTGTCGACGGAAAATAAACTGGAGCATGAGCGGACTAGAAAAATTGAAATTTCGAACGTGGTCGATTTCTGTCGCCAATTTAAAAGGTAGAAGCTGAAAGCTTTGAAATTCAACATATCTAATACTCGAAGCTCGATATGTATGGCAACCAGTATTCTCGATAATATTTTCTCTCTCTCTCTCTCCTTTCTCTCTCTATCGCTCTGAACCTCTCTCTTTCTCTCTCTCTCTCTCTCTCTCTCTCTCTCTCTCTCTCTCTCTCTCTCTCTCTCTCTCTCTCTTTCATGCAATTTCCAGTATATCTCTAAACGAAATTTTTAAGCTTTTCCATGCTGGAACGTTCACTTTTTGAATTTCCCATGAAATCCGTAGGTACAGATGATAGTAGAAAAATTTTTAAGTCAAAGAGAGATGTTAGCCACCGTAAATGCAGTTAAAACGTCATAAATTGTCCGCTGAAGAGACAGAGAGATAAAAAGAGAGAGAGAGAGAGAGAGAGAGAGAGAGAGAGAGAGAGAGAAAGAGAGAGTCATAACATAATCTTGACGTTGACGACGGTTAAGCTTTAACAATGACGACAGATAAAAGGTTCTGTTCTCGTCCACGTTCACATATGAACTACGTCCATCAGTTCGTGACCATTGTGAAAAGACAATTAAAAGTACAGTCATACTATTCGCTTTTGTACAAAATATGTACGTATATATGTATGAAAATTTAAATATTGCACCAAATTGTAGAAAAGAATGGATGACAATTACAAATTTTATTGCTTTGACGGCAGTATTGCTGCCAAAATAATGTTTGGATAAATTTCTATCAAAAGAAACACATGGGCCGAACAAAAGTACAAAAACAAAATACCAACATCGTAGATGTAATAAATTGCAATCCACGCTTCATCCATAAAAAATGATCTTTTTCCTTTTTTTTCTTCCTTTTTCTGTCCTTCTTTCTTTTTTCCATTTTTTCTTTTTTTTTTTTTTAGAATATTTCCATCCAATTCTTTGACAACACGCGTTATATGCAAGAAGGTACACACACTTTATTATCTTTAAATTTTTATGTACCTACGGATTTTTTGAAGAAAGAAAATAAATAAATAAAAACATAATAAGAAAATAGTGATTCGTGTCACGAATATCAAGTCTCTATTTTCCTAGGTATCCGTAAAATGTAATATAATTCGAAGGATTCGTTCGAGGAATACTCCGTCTGTTTTCCTTTTTTGAACCAATCAGAATTTCATCTTTTCACAGGGTTTTATCCAATTGAAGCGAGGCTTCCACACTCCCAAGTTATCCTTCCGAAAATCCTGCCTTTCGCGAGTCCAACTTGAGCTTTGTTACTCTCGAGGGCGGTCGTCGGTGCAGGGGTAGTATTGATCACTCCCACGGTGCGCCCTCTTCCATCCTCATCGTTCTCCGACCACCGTTTTCCATCCTTCCTCTGCATCCTCCGATTTTCCATATTTCGTCTCCTCATTCATCGTCTATCGTCTTTTTCTTAGCTCGTGAATAAACGTCAAGCGTTAATCCTCCTTCTCATCCTCCTCCTCCTTTTTCTCCTCCTCTTCTTCCTCTATCTTCTTCCTCCATCTTCTCCTTCTCATCCTCTTCTTTTTTCTCTTCCTTTTTCTTCTGTGTCGTTTATCAACTCGGATCGTTGCACTTATCGTCGAAATTGAGTTTCTATCTCCTTTCTTATCCGCCATACGTTTATATAGTCGGATATTTTTTTTAGGCCAATAGCGTGAATCTTTCACAAGAGAGAGAGAGAGAGAGAGAGAGAGAGAGAGAAAGAGAGAGAGAGAGAGAGAGAAAGAGAGAGAGAGAGAGAGAGAAAGAGAGAGAGAGAGAGAGAAAATAATTGAAATGAACATATGTAATTCGTAAACGTTAATCTTCTTACGAGTAGGTAGATATCACGAAACGTGTAAGAGTATTTTAAAAGCCAATATAGAAATGTTCGTTGGTCGTACTTTTCTTCCATTGTCGGAATGCCCATGCATCATTCACATCAGCGTAAATAAAAGATCTCTTTTTCCAGGGAAACTATATCAGATTTGTTTCCATCCGTATATTTACGGTAGATCCACGAACAACATGGCTAGGATTACAATACACATTCCCTACATACATACGTATATATATATATATATATATATATATATATATATATATATATACCTACATACGTACGCATACACATCATACGAAACATTTACTGTTAAGCTTGATTATTACTCGGTTCGAGATTTAAATTCACGAAAATAAGAGCGCTTTATAAAACATAGTCGATTAGTGTCGAGTTATTCAAATTGATACTAGCGTATACGTGACCGGTAATACTCTTTTTTATGTGGATTTTCCCTCTCGAAAATTTTTCTCACCGATAAAATATAAAAATATTATACGTTATGTAAGTGTGTACGAAACGGCAGACAGAGAAGGAGAGTTTGAGAGAAGAAAGAAAGAAAGAAAGTAAGAAAGAGAAAAAAAGAAAAAAAAGAAAAAGAAAATAAAGAAAGAAAAAGAAAGACATGAACGTTAAAACGTTACGTTGGGAAACTTTTCACCGGCATGGTTGGCGAGCTTTACGTTGCCGACTAAACTACCACCGGAACTTCGTTCACTGTGAATATAAAAGCATTAGGCGAATTAATGGCCGCGAAACGACGTTGGCGAAGGTTGGGGAGAGGGGGAGGACAGGGTTGTGGGGGTGAATAGCGAGAGTACCGAGGGTAACCAGACCACTCTTTTCCCCGTGTGATCGATACACGTCGTATTAACCGTTAACCGTATCGCAGTTTTATCGAGCATCGTCGCGTTACTTTTCCGTCGAGCGTTTTTCTTGCGTTTACACGTGTCACTATGACTCGGCCAAATAAATATCTCTCGTTTATTCGACTGTTTATTTTTCGCCGGATTCTATAATATTTAATCTTTCTATCTTTCCTTTTGTTTATTTCTTTTTTTTTTTATCTCTAATTAACGAATTTTATCGTTTTTTTTTTAGTGTTTCCTTTTTTTTTTCTCTCTCTATTTTTCTATAGAATCATGAAGGAGGATTATAATCGAAGTAACAAAAATTCACACCCACTTCGTCGTAAATATTAAAGGATAAAAATGTTAGATAACAATATTAATTAACTCGTTGCTATAATGATTCCATCATTGTTCCGGATTAAAAATGTTCGATCGAACAAGGAAGAAGTTCGAGGCGTGTCGCACGATGACGACGCAACGTTGCGCGACGGGAGGACTTTCCCTCAAGCAAAAAGTAAACACACACGGCTCGAGTGACGCTTTTACGAAGCGTACATTAAAAAGAATAGTGTCACGATATAGTACGGCATAGGTTAGAACGTCTGATGTATCGTGCCAATAAATCGAGAGAGCCTACCTGTCAAAACTTGTTACATAAGGGTTAATCTCCAAATTGATCGTTCTCATTATTTTCCCCTTTTTTTTTTGTACATTTTCATTTTCTTTATTTTTTTTTCCTTTCCTTCTCTTCTCTTTTCCTTCTGTGCTTATTTATTTTTGCTTTGTCCTTTATCTTTCCTTTTTTTTCTAGTTCCTTTTTTCCCGTTGCAACGTTCATCTAAAGATCTACGTAAAAAACCAATAGGGAGGGGGGAGGAGGATCGGTCCTGCCTGTACGTCTCGTCGATGAACAAATTGATATTAACGAGAGGACGCCACGGAAAAACAATTTACGAGACGATAACGTAATGACGAGTAATTTATAGGGCTACTTGGTGAGAATGGGTCGAGGAAAGTGGTTTGCAGTGATGGGATTGGATCCACGCCAGGTCTGTTGCTGATACGAGGACATGGAAATCCCGTGAGGTATATCATTCGTTACTACGAATTACATGCACTAATCGATGAACAACCTATCCTTTCATTTCTCTTTCACTAAACAATGTTATGTGTTGATATAACAATGTATGGTATGAATATAAATATGTACATATATGTCAAAAACTCTTTTCTCTGATAATCGCCGATACCATTTCAATGTTTTACAAGATAGCTTTTTCTATCACGCGTTTATATTTCTTTACGAATAATTCAACATTTTCTCTTCTATCTCCTAATTGTATGGTTCTATCGAATACAAGGTAGAACTATAGTTTGGTTAAGTCGAAACGATCGATAAATCGGTCAAGTCTTATACATTATTTTTATAATGACTTTAAGTATATGTGATATAAACGGTAAAATACTACGAATATTTCTTAAAAGAAAAAAAAAAGAAAAGAAAAGACACAAAGAAAAAGAAATAGAAATTTTTAATAAATTCTTTTATGATCGATAATTAATAAATACGATTACGGTCAAGTTTAATTTGTATTCTTTTATATTTTGTATTTGTATTCTATATTATATATATATATATATATATATATATATATATATATATACATATACAAAATTGATCTATTATTCTTTCTTTAAAAAAAACAACTTTGACTTGTAACGATCGTACGGAAACATTCCAAATATACCTGAAAAAAAAAGCAAGAAACAGAAAAAAATATATCTTCCTTCGAAGACGATCGATTTATTAAATAAATTGTCAATAATTAATTATAAATTAATCGATATGCTTTCATCCTTGACAGAAATATTTTCTACATTGTATCGTAGCAAAATAAAAAAAAAAAAAAAAAGAAACGAGTTACAACAACAAATCGTTCAGTTCATTGGTTACATAGATTTTAAACGAAGGTCAAGGAAATTAAGAAGAAAGGAAAAGAGAGGGGGAAAAAACCAGCAAATGAGATCGCTCTTCGGCGAGAGGCAGAACTATCGGGTGCACACACTCTGAGGGAAAAGAACGAAAGAAAGAAAGAAAGAAAGAAAGCTAGAAAGAAGAAAAGAAATAAAAAAAAAAAAGAAAAGAAGAAATGAGAGAAGAGAACGTGGCGTACGATGAAAAACGATTATACCATTAATCGTGAAAATCCATTAACCGAAATGTCTACCGGATCTGATCCAAATAATCTAGGATTACGGAGTATCGTTGTGAGAAGAGCGATGATCGAAATTCGAGCTCTCTAGAAGATCCGGCTCGTCTCGGATCATCATCCTTATTGAAGAAGATCTTTTTGAAAGATCTCGTCGCGAAGAAGAATCTTCTACTTCCGAGTAGTAAAGATGTATTGTAAACTTCGAAACTTCTTTTTATTTGATAAAGATACACACATGCACGTAAGTACGTAGATGTACAAAATTCTTTCTCTAGATATATAAGCGCGTGCACCATCCATTTGTTTGTCCATTCTTCTCACCGAACGTACGCATACACGTAGAGTGCCTATTCTCTATCTCTATCTCTATTTCTATCTCTCTCTCTCTCTCCCTCTCTTTCTCTCGCTTGTGCACCGGGTGTCCCGGGTTCATGCCCTACTTACGTTATCGAACTGTAGAAGGGCAGGGCACCCTGCACAACGTATCTCTCATTGATTGTTTATCCGTGTACCCTGCCGAATCTTGCATTCAGCATATATATATATATATGTATATATATATATATATATATATGTGTGTGTGTGTGTGTGTGTGTGTGTGTGTGTGTGTGTGTGTGTGTGTGTATAAAAGATAAAATAGAATAGAGGAAGAGAATCTTTTGAGATAGAAAAAGTGAAAAAAAAAATAATAAAAGAAAAACGTATTCAATGAGAGAAAAATGTATAACTCCAAATTCATATTTTCTTTCTCATTGAAATATAAGAAGCTTTAGAAGTATCATACAATAGTTTTCAGTAACAAGTTATGAAGCTACCTGTGCTCTATACTGGGCAATAATCCAAAAGGATCATTTGGACGGAAACGTTGCGGTTCCGAAATGACCACGAACAATGTCGCCGATCTATTGGTATTAATTCGATTTCAGAATCTTCTTCCGTTCCGGAAAAAGACTGGTTTCGGTATGACAAATTTGTTCGCGCTTAAATACCTAGGATATTTCGAAATAAGAAAATATATATATCTATGTATGTACATATGTATCTTATTATTAAACTTTATATATATATATATATATATATATATATATATATATATATGAATATTGCTCCTTGAGAATTTATTAAGGACGATTAATCTTTCGATATAAAAAAAGTTGATCGCATTAGTTCGAGAAACGATTTCGTTTTAAAAATCGTATAAGGGCTTTCGATCATAAGAAAGTTCTATTTTAAACATCATTTTCGATTCCATATTAAGGAAGGTGTAACGTTGTAAGAAAAAAGAAAAAAAAGAAGAAGAAGAAAAAGAAAAATGAGAAGAATGGTAGAGAAGGGAATAGAAACGACAGGGAGATGGATGACGGAAGAGCCAGCCACCATTGTCCGGAAGTGTTGTTCGAATACATCAACCCCTTCCCAAAACCGTTTAAATCGGATCCGACGGGGTTCGGCCACATCTTCGGAAATCCTACAACTCTAGTACCATATCCCTTTTGCTGCTCTTTCTATCGAGTCGACAGTAGTCGTACCATACGCATTGACAACTTTGATATATATATATATATATATATATATATATATATATATATATATATATACACGAATTTCTGACGAGCTATTCGAATAAATTCTTCGAAGTAGGAAATATGTCGATTGAAAGTCACTAAAGTTGTCTCACTGAAAATGTTCTACGATAAATTCGAATGAACAAAGTTATAATGACAAATAAACATTTATGTATATTGAAGTTATACGATTTTTTCAAATAAATCTCAAAGAAATTATCTTTTCAAATACTATCTCCTCCCGTCCCCCCTTCTCTCTTTCTTTTTCTTTTCTATCTCTTTACCATCATCTCATGATTTTCTTCACGAAGATCGTTTTACGATAGTTAACGACAAAGAAACTTTATCCTATGTATGAGAAACGAAAAAAAGATGAAATACATGTGAGTTAATTCAGAGAGCATACATTCAAGGACGCATTAACCGGATCGAGAGTTCCCATTTTGAAAGTCCGACAAGTCCTTGAAGTGAACTGTTTACAAGAATACAAGATACGAAGTAAAAGTTTATTTGATATTTATCGTCATGTTCTTTTTCTTTTTTTCTTTTTATTTTTTCTTTTTTTTTTCGTATAGAAACGAAATATACATCTCATATATCGAAGATTCAACGCATTTTCTTCTATCGTTTTTGCATCAACGATTCGTAGAAAGAATCCTAAGGGAAAAATAGAGTATCGAAAGAAGTAGTTAAATTATCACATCGGCACTCGGCAAAACGATCGAGATCTGGTCGTATCCAGTTTCTCAGAATATTTCCATTCGCATAAAATTCGAGTTCTACGTTTGAGGACGCGCCGCCATTGGTCCGCTTATGCATTTATGTAAATCACAGAGAGTCTTTTAGAAAATGCTAATACCGTTACGTGCGATCTCGTAATTTTTTTCAAAAACATTCTCTTCCTCTCTATATAAAAATGATAAGTATTTTATCGTACATGTAACTAACTAGCTTAAGTATGTATAACTATACATTATATTGACTCAACTATTACATTTTCTAACGATAACGAGTCATTTCCTGCATGCAATAGTTCTTTACGAAAGTACGTGAGATTAGAAAGATGTCGTTAATGGGCTAATCTTTAAGCATGTCGGTATACGTTAACGCGATAAACGAGAGTTAACATTTTCGAATCGAAAGTTAAAGGAACCCTCGAATGAGCTTATCGTTAAACGCCGAGACGAATGGACGCCCGTAAAGATCAGGAGAGTACGTATAAAAAAAAAAGAAAAAAGGGGGAAAAGAAAAGAAAAGAAAAAAAAACGAAAGAAAGAAAATAGAAAAGAATTAATATTCGAGAACACGCGAACTTGACACACGTAGAGGCATGCATGCACGAGTTTTAAGAGCGTTATCTCGCGTGCTCCGACAAGGTCGAGAACCTCCAAGAGCGATCGATGCTTATGATACAGTGTGTTTTCGACACGTATGTTTGATGATAGTAGCCACTGAATAATTGAAGTGCGACTTCAGGGGGTTGCTAATATCGCGCGAACGTCATGTTTCAAGCCTGTTACCTAACCCTCTGACTAACATAAGTCTAACCGGTACTAAACTTATGAATAATAAGTAATAAGAGAATAGAACCGAAGGCTGTATTTATGTAAGTTGACATATCCAAAGATAAGAAGTATTTAGCTTCAACTATTCCGTTATATATCCTTAAAGTGTCTTAACACATCGTTTTCATTTATCGTCGTTAAAATAAAAACGATCGTTAATGCGTCTTCTTCTACTTCTTTTTCTTTTTCTTCTTTTTTTCCCTCCTCCCCCTCCGTTCATTCCTTCACAATTATACCAATGAACGAAGTAACATTTTTTTCGAGGATACGAGATGATATCTCTTGAAGTCCATCGATAAACTTATATAACAGATATATATTTATTTACGTATACGTTATTTCTTAATTCCATTAACATATTTGACGAATTGACGAAAGAAATAAAATAACACGAAGAATTATTTGCAAATTGGACGACGAGGAGATATCTTCTTTTTTTTTTTTTTTTTTTTTTTTTTTTTTTGAAATATCAATATTATCATTTTATTAAACGATGAATTAAAGACAGAACGAAATCGTTCGTTCGGTTTAATTCCCACGATGCGATTCGTAACATACGTTGGTACACGTTTCAAGGATTCAATAGCGTGCGAATGACGATCGGCATTTTTCGATGCACGAAAATGGAACGATTCGGTGTAGACGACGACATTTCCCGGTGGGAATAAATTTGCACGAAACGCCGTTAATTAGAATTCGTTATTTGCACAATCGAACGCGCACGCTCGAAATCGATTAGAATTTTCAGTACAACGCGCCCGTTTCTCATGGATTAATCGAATTTCATGTCGATCGTGCATAACGAATAACTCGATAGACAGAGCGAAAGACAGCGAGAGAGCGACACAGAAAAAGAGAGAGAGAGAGAGAGAGAGAGAGAGAAAGAGAGAGAAAGAAATAGTAAAATACATAATGATGATACAATTTGAAAAATGATTAATACGATTCGTAATCGATACTCGAAAAGATTATTGAATTAAACAAACGGCTCTAACGATTTTCTATACCAAAATAAAAACATATTTTTACGATTATTATTCTAATGCACTACTAATGAATACAACGATCGGTTTACATTAATAATCTAAATCGATGAATTAACTTAGTACGTTCGTTTTTGAGAATGTATGTACATATATGTTAACAGTTTGTAACTCTTAAACGGGGACACGTAGACGGATTATTTCGATTATTCGCATCAATGGACATTGCTTTTCCGGTTGATACCACCAGCAAAAATCATCTGGATCGTTCGATGATCATCGTAAAGGGGATAAAGGAAAGAAAGAAAAAAAAAAAAAGAAAAAGAAAAAGGAAAAAAGAAAGAAGAAAAAAAAAGAAATACAAAATATTAATCAGATTCTATAGAAACTGTAAATTTAATCGAGTCAATCGCTCGTTTTGTTTTAATAAAAGATTAGAAAAGATTTGAAAAATAATGATTTCAGATTATTGGAAATCTTCCTATTCATTGTGTAACATAATTACGCGATAACCATATGCGGCTTGGTCAACGTGAATCGGTGAACTCGATCAAGATTTATCAAGGCTACTATGGCAGATAATTTGATTTTCGATCGTGGGATCGGTCGTACGTGCATATGTGCGTGCTTAGTCGTACACGCGCACGAGAATGCACGCACGCACAAACATGCACGTACACACATACATACATACATACACGCACGCACACACACATACACACACTGTCTCGGGATCACACTATTGCCTGCTTGATGCTCACCTCGATGTCCCCTCTCTGCTCGTGATTTTCAACGTAATTCATTCGACGCGGTATACACGTTATAGATAGATAAGTAATACTTGTATAACGTCGATATACTAACGAATCTATTCGTTTCGATCGATTAACGAAACCAAAACGTTGCGGTTTTTGTCTGCTAAAATAATCGACGATATTCAACGATGAATTGAATAAAGTCTCGATAATCATTTGTATCATGTATTATGAGACAGTCTCTGACTTTAAACATTTGTTATTACTTTGCCATTAGTATTATTCCCCTTGATATTATATATTATTATTTATATATTATTATATATTATGTTGGATTTTTTCTTTTTCATTTTTTTTTTCAAATTTTTCATTCAACCTCTTTGTCCTGATTTATTTCATTTATCCCTAATTTTTATTGGAAACGATACCTATTTTTATAGACTTTTTCATTCAATTTCCTTTTATCTCTTTTTTCTTTTTTTTTTTTTTCATCTTCTCATTTCGACATCTCGTTCGTTCGAATCGAATAGAATCGAAAAGAACAACAATCGTATTTCGTGAAAGCCAATAAACCATTTTACTATATTAACCTGCGATAAAAAGTAGATAATTCGTACCGTAGTAAAAAGTTACCAGGACGTATTTCCTCGATGCTATGAACACTAGACAGCGTGATATCGATATTGGCGTTCACGAAGCACGTGGTTCGTTCTTGTCGACTGTCTCCGAAGGAGGAAATGTCCGACCTTGCACAAGATATCGAATGTGCGTCGAGTCTGCACTTTGTATCGATCGTTTTCGATCGTAGACACATTCGAAAGACATTTTCGAGTAAGTAGATATGTATTTTTAAAGGATCGTCTTTCCAAAGATTTTCCACACGTTTCTCGTCGATCAGATTGGATCAATATTAAATCAAAGTTATATCATTCGTAAGAACGATACTTTTTTTCTTTCTCTACATTAATAATTTTTAATTAATCGATTATACCACGGTAAGTTTATAAAGAAAACGTACCGTGATTAATCAAACGATACGAATGATAAGAATGAATTAATATTATTGCATGTTCGAAATACGAACAAGCATCAAACGTTATTCCTTAATGAGGCATTTGCGTTGACTCTTATCGTGACAGGTTTTCTTGTTCTATCGAAAGGATCGATTCGATATCTTTTATCTTTCCTTGATTTATGAACCTATAATTAGAACCGTGCTCCGAACGGCCTCGGACACGTATCAACTCGGCACGTATAAAAAGATGCTCGCAAAACAACGATTTATCTTTGATATCGCATCTCTTTTGTTTATTTATTAAACATCAACAAAAAGCAAACGATTATATATCGGTTTATATATTGTATTTAACAATGACGAACGAGAAACTAACGGGGGAGGGGGCGGGGAGGAGGAGGTAGAGAAAGAAAACGAATGAGGGGAATGAATAAAAGGGGAAAGAAAACAGGCCTCTTCCACGTGTCTTCAAATAATTGATAAATCTCGTTTGTTTTAGACGTATGTATTAAAGTTTGAAATTTGTTCATTGATAGTCCCGACAAAGAAGAACCGTCATCGTCATCGAACAGGTCGCACGACAAAGAGATTATCTTTGACCAATCGAAATTCCTTATCAATTTACTTTCTCGTATAATCCATGTTTTTTTTCTTTTCTTTTCTTTTTTTTTCTTTTTTTTTTTTTTTGTTCATTCACGCACGAAACAAGATTATTTTATTCAACGCGTGATTCACGTAACGGAACTTAACCACAGAGCGAGCCATCGAACTCTTGATATCGAGAAATATCACGTAGAATGTGAAACACGTTGAATCATGCAGAAAATATTCATTTCGATTTCTATACTACAAAATATTGACTAAAAAAAAAAAATAAAGAGAGAGAGAGAGACAAAGACGAAAGATTCAAGAGAAAACAAAAAAGAAATTGAATACGTTTTACGTCGCAACTTAGAAGGAAATAAAACGTCGTAAGTATTTTCAAATTTTCCATATCCATCAAGAGCAATCAAAACGACAATGACGATGACGATGACGATGACGATGACGATGACGATGACGATGACGATGACGACGACATTGACGACATTGGCAAAGACGATAAAGACGAGAAAGACGACGAGGGAAAAGAAAATTTTTTGGAAAAAAATTTGTCGTGAAAATTGTCGGAGATTCCCGGAATGAAAAGCGCCATTTTCGAGGAAATCCCTGTAAGCGACGGTGCGGCGAACAGTGCAGAGAGAGGGGTGGGCCGTCCCTGGAAAGCCGTCAACCAAATACATAGCTTCTTCGGTGTATAGGTGTCTACGTAATGTGCGTGTCCCTATATACATGTGTGTGTATGTGTGCGTGTGTGTGTTTATGCATATATATATCTACTATACACCCACTGATTTTTACGAATTAACGCGTAGAATCTTGTTAAACGATACGAAGTATTACGTTGAATATTTTTTGGAGAGAGGAGACTCGTGAGATAAACTCGTGCGGTCGGCTTCTAGTAAAAGGAGGAACCGCTTTCGGGACTTACGTGCTCGATGCTGGACAGATGGGCCGTGACTGACACCCCCGGTGCCGCCACGCGCCCTTCTCCGCGCCGCCCTCTTTACCACCCTTCGCGATTGATACGCTACGGCGCAGGTCCGCAATCGGAGTCTTCTCTCTCTCTCTCTCTCTTTCTATCGTTCTCTCATTCTCTCTATCATTCAGAGTCTACGTATGTTTGCGTAGTATATATGTAAGTCTCTCTCTCTCTCTCTTTCTGTATCTATCGTTCAATGTATATGTATGTATATATATATATATATATATATATATATATATATATATATGTCTGCATGTTATGTTTCTATATCTCTTTCTCTCTATCATACGAATGTATGTGTTTCTCTCTCCTCTCTCTCTCTCTCTCTCTCTCTCTCTCTCTCTCTCTCTCTCTCTTTCTATAGCTGAATGCCAGCCGAAAGGACATACAGCGAGCCATTCTCGTTCCTGTGTACGCGCAAGGACTCGAGGCGGCTTAGGGTGAACGTCTCTCGATTAGCTTCCCTTTCGTTTAAGGTTCGCCACTGTGAGTGAGGTCAGTGTTAGATATTCCTTCCTTGGTTTGGGTTTCTAACCCGTAACCTCATTGCGATGGGAAACTGTCTCTGTCTCTGTCTCTCTCTCTGTCTCTCTCTCTCTCTCTCACTTTTTCTCATCCTATATTATGAATTATATATGTATATAATACAATGCGCTCTTGTTTTTATCTTCTAATGGTATTACGAATGTGATCATCGATTCTTATAGTTTTATTTTTCTTTTCATTATTTTCCGTTTTAATGAAAATCCCAATCGAATTAATCATATTATAATATTTAATTAAAGAATGTAAGATGCTCAATTCTTTCATTGACTTTCACGAGATCATTTTTTGTTTTATTCTTTTTTCCCTTTCTTTTATTTCTTCTTACAATGACATGATAACATTCGGACGGACTCGATAGATAAAAATGTTGATGGGCAAAAAATCAGATTCATATATATATATATATATATATATATATATATACAAGTTTTTGTGTTATTGACATAAGGAAGCGATAACGCGTGATTCTTTACTCTTAAACCCATATTCATAGCCACAAATTGATATTTGCGGTTTCTACGTTAAACGATACTCGTGAAATTTTGCGAAGTAGTTCAGGTCCGTCACTTGTCAGCTCAGTCATTGTAGATACATTCATAGATAGATAGATACATAAATACGTACGTAGATACATACCTATGTATGTACATACAGACATTACCTGCTGACGGTTTCGATTATACGTAAATACGATCTACCTGAAACTTCTGTACATAGCGTGTTCACTAACATGCTCGATTATCAATTCGAGGAACAAATTGATTTAGTTCAGGCTCGTTGTGTGTAAATCATTCTTATTTCCTGTAGTTTTTTTACTGGCACATTAACGAAAAAACAAAAAAACAAAAAGAAAAGAAAACAAGAAAGAGGAAAAGAAAAGAAAAGAAAAAGGATGAAAAATCTATTATACATGATATACGTAGTATTTTTTCTTTTTTTTTTTTTAACATCTAATAACTCCTTACCCGCATTTTATTGATTAATTTAATAATAAAAAAATCTTCGATTAAATCCATTCGAAATAATTTCGAATGAGCTACGTATGTCTGCTCGTGATTTTGTAAATTTACGAGCAGGGCCGAGGCAAGGTATCTTGCCTGGCATAACCGTTGTACCGTAAATTTAACAAACCGATAGTAATATATCTTAACGGATAAGTGGTCCTTATGTCAAATACCCTTGCGCGTATATTCATATGCATACACGCGTTTCCATGTTAATCCCCGTAATACGAAATTACTAACATTCGTCTCCAATGAAATATGTGCTCGATTCACGAAAACGATTCATTCAATCGTTTCCTACTTTATCCAAAAAGAAAAACTGTTATTAAATTCAATCGATAAGTTTAAATTTTATTAAATTTAATCGAAGAATTTCGATCAAACGAATTCATTCGAAATATTAATATATTTCAATAACAATAATATATTCATGATTTAAAGGAACAAAATTATCACAGGTTGTCCTTCGTTTGATAAATCGCGTCGCATTAAGCCCCACCTCCTTTGAATTATCGATTTCGGAAATTCCCTTCGAGAAGTTATCATCGGTTAGACCAGTCACTCGTTTAGAACAACGCAGACGCTTTATACGAATAATATACGTCGTCTGTAACGAAGGACAGTACATGTCCCTGAAAATATAATTTCCCCCCTCACAACGTCAAGCTTCCGCAACTTTTGTTAAACTTCCTTTTACCACTATTGACGGCTGTCACTCTTAGAACGGAAATGACGTATCTAAATAAATGACAGTACCGTCATAAGTAATGTATCTTTCTCTCGAATCGCACTGTAAGAGAGAGAGATTAATTAAAGGTCGAACCTTACGTTTTAACATAAATTACACTTCTTGTTAAAATAAAAATCCCTAGATAATTTTTATCGATCTGACACTTATGACACTTTTCACGTAAACCAACAAATATTTCCTATCGTCATGCCAAAACAAATTGGCACGTCGTGCATCCCTTCCTTCCTTCCATCTCTCTATATATGTATAAGTGTGAATGCGTGTATTCCGAAAGACGACAGGATTTTCTGGTTATAAAAATCGTACATTTTGTCTTGAAAATTTATCCTTAAAAATTTTCAACCCACGGAAGATAAACGACGATGCACTTTTGGTAACATTAAATTATTCCAAAAATCTCGATTACGAGAAATTTTTCGTGTCAACGTTAAATATAACCAACTCAATTTTCGAGATTTCATATTCGTTTCATTGCCATTCCTATCATAGATCTATACCTATAAAGTTAACCTTTGACAGTTTTCTCATTGACCTGTCTAAAACAGATCTTAACGTCAACTTTATATATCTTATTCGTTGAGTGCTTGAGTCACAACTATCAAGATCAGAAAGGACACACATGTAAACGAACTAGAATAGAACTTTGAAATCATCGTACGAATGAAGAGGATAGAAAAGGGCGAGGGTAGGAGGAGTGGGAGAGTGTTCGCTTGGCATACATAGTTAGGAAATTTTCAAAGTACTGTTTTATCGAAGAAATTCGAAGAATTCTCAAATCAAATAACGAAATCGTGAATATGGATCAACGATCATGATAGAATACTTTTGACAAAGTCAAGACGAAGAGGTCTTTTTTCTTAATTTTCCCTTTCTTTTCTTTCTTTTTTTTTTATAGTTAATGATCAAAGTTTTAATGTTCTACTCAAATTGATTATAGCGTAGCACCAACTAAGTAACCATGTTAACCCAAATAAAAAAATGGTCCTCGCTCGGACAAAGCCAACCGAAACATGGGAAATGGTAAGGACAGTTCGACCGCTGTCCGCTACACGGTGATCCTAACTCGGTGTTCTGAAACCGCTAACAAAACCAAATTACTGCGGACGACCTAACTCCACGGAGTTGAACATAACTCAAACGTAAGTTTAATCAAGTGACCAGTTAAATATTTCTTAATTATTTAATTATAATTACGACGTTATCAAGATAGAACAGAATTTTCTTGAAAAAATCTGTCTTATCTTATCAAATCATTATTATTTCGATGATTATTATTACGTTGAGGGAAGAAAAAAAAAAAAGAAAGAAAGAAAAAATTTTACGAAACGAATTTCATACTTCCATGAATGCGGAGAAAGAGATTTTTATTAAAGGAAGCCTCTTTCTTTTCTATTTTTTTTTTTTTTTTTTTTTATTTTTTCTTTTCTTTTCTTCTTAATAATATTAATTAGAATATATAATTCATCATCGATATCGTGACATTATTTGTTCAGCTGTCATTACATTACTTTTTCAATTCTATATGTGGGCGTCGATAAAATCACTGTACCCTTTAACGTAAATATAATTTAGTATTAACGCTTATGTATGTATCTCACCTCGTTGAAAATTTCATTTCGTTCCATCCCTTATACAACCTCTCTCTCTCTCTCTCTCTCTCTCTCTCTCTCTCTCTCTCTCTCTCTCCCTCTTTCTAACGTTATCTCGCGTAATACTCTGCGATTCTCGCTCGGCTCGCATAAACTTCGACGAGAGTGATTTTGTCCTGGTAAAATGAAATTAGCTTTTTTAATTTCTAAAATCGTTCGACCGAAGGAAGAGAGAGAGAGAGAAAAAGAGAGAGAGATATGGAGGGAAAAAGGTTGCTATTTATTCAGAAATAAATATAACGAGATTATGTTTTATCTTTTAAAAAAGCACATCGTATTTACCGTCGAAAAAAAATTTCATATTTATCATATTTAAACGTATTTATAATTAATACGAATAAACACAACTTTTTCTTATCGCAGCATAATTTTAGTTTCAAAAAATATGTACATAATTTTTTTCTTATCTCGACGAATTATTTTTACGTGATACAACTACGTACTATAATAATTATTTTCGTGTTCTAATTCAAATCGTACCATTACCATGTGTGTGTGCACGTATAAAAATTCGTATATTCCGCTACAAGAGTAGTCTTTCGAAAGGTCTTTCTTTTTTTTCTTTTTCTTTTTTTTTTCTTTTTTTTTTTTAAATACTCTAATGTAACTCTCATCTATGGGATTAAATTTAGTTAGCAAGCTAAACGTTACGACGCTCGCGTTTATGTTACCTTACGTTCCTTCCTTCCATGGATAGTAGTCTAACGTAAATGCAAAATGAAAAATGATCCGTGGCCTCGTTCTCGTCTCAAAAAGCGAAGGCAAGCACGTCGCTCTCTCAATCACGTTGTGTCGAAGCTACACTATGGAAAGTCCGTTTTCATCGACATTTCAACGAGAAGAGATCGCTCGGAAGTAACTTCGACGATGAAAGCTCTTCGTCGGAGAAAAATTTGTTCGAAAATAAGAGAGTATCGATGAGACACTTGTTATATAGAAATTGACGTTGCATCGAAACCAGAAACGGACGGACATTCACGAACGTCCAACGTTGTTCGACGTCACGTCCGTTTTCATAAGAAAATTTTTAAATTTTCTATAACGAGACATTAAAAATAAAATCATAAAACTATTTAGATTTGGATCAAAGTGTTTTGATTCATATGTAAAAAAAAAAAAAAAAGAAAAAAACAAAGGTTAATACGAAAACAAATAATAACAAAGAGAATAAATAACGAGTAATTTCTATGATTCTTTCTTTAATAGACACTTCAATGAACGTAACGTTAAAATTTGTAGAGCGTATAATTGACATTCATTATTATAACTTATCAATGATAATTGCTTCCATTAAATGATAGATATTCTCTATCTCTTGCGATTTCATGTAGGTCTAAGTACCTACTGTATCTTTTCGAAAGTTCACCTTCATTTATCGAGAATCTAGTAATAATCTTCTTTTCAAACTCGATCATTAACGAGAAGTAATCCTACTATTTTGTAAGAGTAGTCGATTAATTTTGAACTTCTATTAAAAGATCTTGGAGATTTCATTAATTAAATGTTTAAAAGTTTGAATTTATATAAATATTCATTTAACGAGTAAATAATATTATATTTGAGGTTTATCATATTATTCGGAAATTTGTGAAACCTAAATAAGAAGCAAGTGCAAAGTTGTAAATTAAATACAGAAATATTTCGTAAAGATTTAATTACCGTATCATAACTTTTATATTATTATATAAATATAAATATATATATATATATATATATATATATATATACATATATATAATTTAATGATAGTAAGCTTATGTTATTTCTTGTAATATTGTGTAATGTTAAGATTATATAACGATGTCAATCGAGTCGCATACACCGTCTTCAAAAGCGTTGATCAAAGCAAGGTACGAGATATGTCGGACTCATATCACTTGCGTCATAAAACGAGAGCTTTCAACGACCTTACCGACGAAATCGATTTACCGAATGAGTTTTGACTCGTCTCTTTGACTTTGTAAATTTCAATGATAAAGTGCATACTGTTTTATCGACATTGAAACAGTGCAGTGAGCTTTCGATAGAACGTAAGCTTTCGGTGATAGAAAAGCTGTGTGACTTACCGACGGAACATGAACTTCTCGTGCAGAACGAGCCACTTACCTATAAAACAGAAAACGAAGGGTTAAGTAGTCATTCTAATAAAAAGTTACATCGCGTTGTCGCTTCTAATGTACTAAAAAGGCTGCTGCATCTAATGATAATAATGAGGAAAGAGAAAGAGAGAAATACAGAGAAATAGAGAAATAGAGAGAGAAAGAAAAAAGGAAAGAGAAAGAAAGAAAGAGAGAGAGAGAGAGAGAGAGAGTCACAAATGAAAGATTAAAAACGAAGTTTAATAAAGATGACTAAAACTATCGGATCATGCGGTTGAATCTTTTTATTTTTTCGTGCATTCGTGATGTCTCATGCCAAGCATGCGACGATAGAATGAGAAATATGAAAAGAATAATAAAATAGAAAGAAAAAATATATATAAATAGAGAGAGAGAGAGAGAGAGAGAGAGAGAGAAAGGGTGAGAGAGAGAGAGAGAGAGAGAGAAAAAGATTTTGAATATCGTCAGATTTGTATCGTCCGCGTATTCATCCATTTCAATAATTTTTAAGCGTCCACTCGACAAATTTTATTCTATATCAAAATAATCGCGATCCTTTTTCGCGAATAATCTCGCGAATTAAAAATAAACTTCTCGTGAGATTTCTCCGATGACTAAAGCGTGTTCTACTTTACAAAAAAAAAAACAAAAAAAAAAGAAAAAGAAAATTAGTAAAGAGAAGAAAAAGAAAAAAGAAAAAAAAGGAAAAGAAAAAGAAACTTCATGGCATGATTATTCTAAGACTAAAGGTACGCTAAGAAGCCTTTAGAAAACGTCGTTCCTCTAATTAAAGTGACATTAGAGATAAGAGAGCGGCCTAAGACATTTCTCTTTCCTAATTTCTAAATTTATCAATTCGCAAATGGCATTCTACGCGCTAATCAGATGTCTAAGGTGCCTTTTTACTGATAATAAAGAACTGCGAGTGTTGTGCTTGAAGAATTATACCTGCACGACTGCTGGCCCGCGATGTGCCTGTATAATAGAAAAAGACAAGAAAGAATATTATACAGATAGACAGAGTAAAAATAACTGGAAAAGATTTTCATAATTATATATGTATCTTAAAGAGATGTGGGAAAAAGAAAGAAAGTTAGATAGATAGATAGATAGATAGATAGATAGATAGATAGATAGATAGATAGATAGGTAGAGAGAGAGAGAGAGAAAGAAAGAATGAGAATGAAGGATTGGAGAAGAAACAAGAGACGTGGCGCGATGAATAGTATTAGCATGCAGGATGGCAGAAACAAGTAGAGAAATCTTCGTGAGGTCAGACGTAGAAAGGGGATACGAACGTGATGGATAAACTGTAAGGTGACGGTGATGTAAGAAAATTTATGCAACGTTAGTAATCACGAACGTGTATATAAATATTGTATGTATATGTATATATATATATATATATATATATATATATATATAATAAAATATAGAAAATTAATAAAACATAGAAGGGATCGAAGGGGTTTGTTATTATTAACTTATATCTAAACTTACACAGATACACGCTATTCCATCCTTCTCTCGACCTTTCGATTTTCTTAACGTTAATGTTGATTCTCCTTTATCTTTTCGCATATCGGTTAATTACGAAAAAAAAGGCGTAAATATAAATATTATAGAAAGAAAAAAGCGTATTAACAGAGTTCAGAATTACGATCATACGAAAAAGGTAGACATTTATGAGACATCTATCGATCATGAAACATGATCGATCTCACTTTAAAGTTCAAAAGCGATGCAACATGTCGATACGCGACAACATAGACCTCGATGAGAAAAACTTATTATATAATTCGCCTACACAAAAGGATGATGGCAAGGTGTTATCGTAGAATTGGATCTTTCTTCAATCTAATTCTAAAAAAGGGAAAAATAAAGAAAAAGAGAAAAGAAAAATGATAAGATACGTAAGATATAGAGATAAAGAAAAGGAAATACGTGCGGAGGAAAAAGAAAAAGGAAAGTCTTTCTCTGTGGTTCATGTGATTTTACGAAATTTACAAGGACGCAAAAAGAGAGAGAGAGAGAGAGAGAGACAGAGAGAGAGAGAGAGAGAGAGATAGAGAGAGAGAGAGAGAGAGAGAGAGAGACAGAAAAGACGATCTCAAGATTCACGCCAATGTTCCGAGAATTTCCACTCTATATTCCGCACACACTCGAAGTAATTGGCTACGAACCTTGGCCTCAGTGCGTTCGTGTGCTCGATTCAAGGAGTAAAGAGGAGAAGCGTCGCGAACACGTACACGTGTCTACCATCTTGGTAAAAGCTATATATATATATATATATATAGAGAGAGAGAGAGAGAGAGAGAGAGAGAAAGGGAGAGAAAAGCAAGATATCGCAATTGTGTAATACGTAGAATGTATGCATATAAATTTGTTTGATGGATATTATACCTCCTACGAATGATTATAAATTTTCGAAGAACTTACGAACGAGCTTTCAAATTCGTATGAATGGTACGAATAAAAGCTTTCTTTGTTTCCTCTCATACGGATAACGTAAATAATTAGTACCTATGATCGTCGAATTCATTTCGATGGTAAAAAAAAAAAAAAAAAAAAAAGAAGAGGTAAAAATACGATAAACAGTGTCTATTAAAAAAAAAAAAAAGAAAAAAGACAGAGAGAGACAGAGAGAGAAAGGCAAGATATTGCTATAGTGTAATATGTAAAATACATGCATATAAATTTGTTTGATGGATATTATACCTACTACGAATGGTTATAAATTTTCAAAGGACTCACAAACGTGTTTTCAAACTCATAGGAATGATACGAGTAAGAACTTTCTTTATTTACTCTCATACCGATATAATTAGTACATATAATCGTTCATTTCGATGTTAAAAAAAAGAAAAAAGAAGAGAAAAAAGAAAAAAGAATACGATAAACGAAGACTATTAAAAAAAAAAAAAAAAAAAAAAAAAAGGAAAGGAAAAAAAGGGCAAAGAGAAAGAGAGAGAATAAAAAATTAATATTCCGCACGAATTTGTTAACAACAAAAATCTTACTTTAATTCTGATGAATTTCGAGCCGAAATAAAAATAATAAAAATCGAGAAAAAAGTACGATAACGGGTGTACAAAAAGGGGGTGTATTAAAGATATTGGAAAAAAAAAACAAAAAAAAACGGAGATAAAAAAATTCGTGCATATTATCCTGAAAAAGTGGACTTCTCTATAGAAATTCGTTTTCTCGCGTTACTTTGCAAACGCTTATATACTCACGTTAATGATCGACGTCACTCTTGAAATACTCTCGGAGGATTAAATGGGATAGAAAAAAATTGAAAATACTTTGTCATAGTGTTCATCGTTATCGACGATTGAACCATTTATATCAGAAATTTTAACTTCATCGATTTGCTCACCTCGTTTCTCTCATATTCTCTTATTTTATATATACATATATATACATACACACACACACATATATATATATATATATATATATATATATATATAAAATTTTATTATTCTCTTTTCTATTTCTTCGATTTAATCGTTTTCCAAACGAGCACATCATAAAGAGAAATAACGATGATGAAATACCCCCTAGCTGAACTTTTAGTTTCCCCTTAAATACACCTGCGTTCTCGTTTAACGAAATAGAACCATAAGAATGCTGATAATACGTGAGATATTCCAGAAAAACTTAACACACGTGGACCATGGAAGGCCATAATATTTGATCATCATATAATACCGAGCAAAAGGGAAAGAGAAAATTTGGACTTTTCGACGGAAAGGGATTCTCCTTATATAATATTAAAAAAAAAAAACGAAGAAAAAAACAGAAGAAAAAATTCGTTTAAAAAATAATTTTTCTACGAAGCTTCATATCTTCATAATATGTTTCTTCTTTTCCTCTTTTTATACGTTGAAATTAAATTTCAGAATTCTAAAAATAAATGATAAAGAGATAGATAGATAGAGAGAAAAAGAAAAAGATAGAGAGAGAGAGAGAGAGAAAGAGAGAGAGAGAGAGAGAGAGAGAAAAGACGGAAAAATGAACCTATAAAAATGAATGCCAAGTAATTGCTATTGTCGATATGAAATTCTTTTTCTTTGTGCATTGCTAGCAGAAACTCAGAACAGATGTTCGTCAATTTTCTACGAATTCTTCTTCACCACTCATCCGATTTTCAATGTATTAACTAGATAATTCCCATTGAGAAGAATCGACAAATAATAACATCGATAATTGATTCGATCTTCTAATTTGTATTATCGAAATAGACTATTGAAAGAAAAAAAAAAAAAATAAAAAAAAAAAAAAAAAATTGTAATAAATTGAATCCAGTAGTGATTTGATCCTCCTGTTTTGACACTAATGGATCCAATGCACTTAACATCGTTCCATTGATTTTACGTGCTGCATACATCCGGGAATCGCCATGGAAACCGACATTTCCCTAGGAAAACGTGCTATACATTAAATAGCTTCAAATCCTTCTCAAACGATATCTATGTGTACTGAATCCCATGAAAAACAAATATTATTTGTTCAATAAATATATATACATATATATATATACATATATATATGTGTGTATGTGTATGATTATTCATTTACAAATTATTCGTTATCGATTACAAACGCTTTCATATATCTTTTTGTTAATAAGATTTGAAAAAAAAGAACAAATAAATAAAATAAAAATATCCAATTTTTTTTTTCTTTCCCTCGAAATATTTTCCGAATTTATGTTCCGAACATTTTTCGACACGCAAACATCAATTCTCCTCGAAAGATTCTTTCACCTCATTCAATTTCTGTGGAGACAGCGAAATTAAATTGCACTACTCCGATAAGTATCCTTATTCGAAAGCGAACGAAGATAGAAAATTCCTATTGAAACAAAAAGAAGATCTAGAGAATCAAAGAGTAAGAGAGAGAGAGAGAGAGAGAGAGAGAGAAAGAGAGAGTGAGAGAGAGAAAATAATTCTGTCATTTATTATCGAACAAAGTTTCGTTCCTTCGCTTTGAAAATCTAATTACCAACCAAACTCGTCCATACCATACTATACATTCCTTACATCGAAATACATCAAGAAAATACTTTTACGAAGATAGATAGATAATTGGATATATAGAAAGATATGTGTATCTTACAGGTTCTTTACTATAAAATAAGAAAAAGTTACGTTAAATAAATATAGCACTCGACGTAATAACTCATGCGTAAGTTAATGTAAAAGTTAGAACCCACTCTTGGAAGTATTATTCTTAACTAGCGCATACTTCCAAAGTTTTCGCTAAGTCACTTCTCTCACTTCCCCTTTCTTTCTTTCTCTCTCTCTCTCTCTCTCTCTCTCTCTCTCTCTCTCTCTCTTCTCCCTCTCCTTTTCTTTTATTATTGTTTTTATCAAAAACTCGATGAAATATTATTACAAAGAAACTTTCTAATTATTTCGACTTATAACGACCAAGGATAATTTTGTTGAAAGAGCTTTTTTCAAAGTTCCCGTCCTTTCAAAATTTTTATTTTGAATCTAAATATATATATATATATATATATATATGTGTGTGTGTGTGTGTGTGTGTGTGTGTATATATATTCTATCGTCTAATAACTGTCCCTTGCAGACGACATTAAAAGATTGTTTTTCTTTTTTTTTTTTTTCTAATTTGCAAAGATTTTATGCAAAACTGCTCAAGAAAATCGACTTTGTCGTTCGTATAGAAAGCTTTCTTGTATGCTGAACGATCTGAACTCGTAACGAAGCGAGGATTATCTATTGTTAAAGGTCGACGTATACCGATATTTATGCATTAAACGTTGTGAAAAAAAATTCTCCTCTTCGTTGCCCGTAACAACGGTTATTACTCTAGAATCATTGCGATTACTATTCCATTTTCCATTCTCACTTTGTTCTTAATCTATCGGAGGAACATTATCTTCTCTCACATAATTATACCACGTTCGACGTCTCTATATATCTCAAAGAGTCACTTATCGTTTGCTACATGTCACGCCAATATAGTTACCAACGTCGTTATTAATATTAATGACGTCCGTTCGAGTATAAATAATATTAATTACCAATAATCGATGACCCCGAAAGATTAATTAACCGGTATCGGTTAAGTAGGTGAAAGCAAATTTTACATTTTGAAATACTCTTGTCCTTTCGCTCTTTTGCAAAATTCTCCTTGATAATATAATCGTTATAATTATTTATAGAATTGATCGCAATGATGAGGAATTAATGATCGTTTAATTTTTGATCGAATTTAATTTAACTCCGTACATTTTCTCTTTTTTTCCTTTTCTTTTTTGTTTTTTCTTACATGCAAAAAAAAACAAATAAAAAGAAAGAAGACAATTCCTACAGGATTTTATCAAATTTGTAAAATTATTGCTTATTCGTATCTATCGATGATCCAATTCGATTGCTGATTATCTTGAAAAATTCAACAAAAATTCTACGTAGAAGAAGGGAACTCTTTGAATCTTTGAAATCCAGGATAGTACGATAAGACTTTCACATAACCTTTGACATTAGATGTCCCACATAAATGACCCAGATCCCCATGACTCGATCAACGCAATTTCAAAGAAATAGGTATGGTTTAATCCTATAATAAAAGCGAATAAATATAAATTCATTCGGAGATATCGTTGAATGAAACGGTAATTATTCATGTATTATACATTTATGCATGCGTGAAGTTCGTAAAACGCAAAGTTTGAAAAAATATATCCAGTTATGCGAAATGTATTCAAGCGTATTTTTTTATAATTAAAAAGAAAAAAAAAAAGACTGCTTAAAAATTAGCCTATATATACATATACATACACACACACACACACAAGCACGTAGACACATATACATTTCGATTATATAAATTCGAAACATCAAGAGTTTCGATTTAAACAATAAGATCTCGAAATAAATAGTTAAGTTAGATAAAAAAAAAATCTTATTTAAACTTTTCACATCTTATCGTTGAAAGTATCGAATTGAAGCAAAAAAATTTCTACAAAGTTCATAGACGCAGTATTATATTTTTAATTAACATCAATTGTCACTTATCATTAACGCAAATTGCCAATGACGAAGAATCAGAATCAAAGGTTTCAAGGTGTAGTAAAAAATTAACGTGAATACGGCGATGGAGATGGGGATGTTGATGTAGGATGTGGGTGTAGATAAGGATGAGGGTGAAGGTAAAGTGGAAAAGAAAATCTCTAGATGTTGCTTAACTCAAACAGCAATGGATGTTGCAGAAAGATGCGGGATGTTTCCTTAGCAACAAGGTGGAAACCGAATTTCTCGCACTTCTCTCAAATCGACCGAAAGGGTAGTTCGTTATCAGAACATAAGGGGCGAGTCTATCGAGCGACCATACTACAAACTAGAGAAGGACTTTCTTGAAAATTCTCTTTTAAGAAAACGATGCGTTTAAAGGATAATACAAATTGACCGTTCTCGCTATATTCAACGATATATCTCAACGAATAAATCTATTCAATTAGTTTATTATTATAAAACGTTCAACGTGAAAATTGTATTTCCTCTTATGAAACTTTTGAACATCGCATAACTTCTTATTTTATCTTTCCTTCGGTACAAATTGTTATTCCAAGTAATTGTTTTCTCTTTCTTCTTCTTCTTCTTCTTCTTCTTCTTCTCTCTCTCTCTCTCTCTCTCTCTCTCTCTCTTTTTAATACGCGCAATCCTTTAATATTCCCTACATACACAACCAATACCATCGCATACAAATTTAAAAACTCACCTCATTTTCCTTCATTTTATTTTTTTCCTCTGCAACTTCACATTTTCTTTTCTCAGTTATCGATTTTCTACCGCCAAACTTTACCTTCAATTTGTTTTTCTCTCTAAAGAACCACGTCGAGAAATTCAACGTCATGGAATTTTTATGGATTTCGATCGTGGAAAGCTTTGCTTTTATTTTCTTTTTTTCTCTCTTTTTTCTTTTTTTTTCTCCTACTCTTCATTGCGACAACGTTCGAAAATAATGCGAACGATTGTGAGGAGAAAATTAATTTGCAACTGGGACACGTTTTATTCGGGTATAAAACTGTAATCGTAAAGCGAGTCGGCAATTGTTGGTGTATTAAATATTTTGGGACAGGGACGGGATGGGACGGGACGGGACGGGGCAGGGCGGAACGGGGATATACTACAAAAACTAACTTCAGTGTCATAAAGTCTCGCACCGAAAATTCTCATCATCGATCCTGAAAGTTTTTTATTATATCATTTATATGGAACGTCTACGTGAGGAATCTACGTGAGGATTTACGTAAAGAATCTACGATCTACGTGTGGATCTACGAGAAAAGCCATAATAAAAATTTCCCACTCGTCATTCTCAACTTTAACAAGAAAGGATTTTGTTTTTAGGATCAAATTCTCCTACCCTCGGTTTTCCCTTTTACGATCATTATTATACTACGTTTATATTAAAACGATAACGAAGTTTCTACGTGAAACGGTAAATCTTCATTATGAATCTTCAAAGGTTCAATTCGAAATTCACGTTTATAACTCTCGTGATTATAACTTTAACTGGTTCGGTACCGAGTATCGATTTATCGGTCATGTAGAGAATTATCATTTAAATTGGATATCGCAATTGCTTTTCGTCCGTCGACGGCTCGAACTAACGGACAAATATCATTTTCTTGTTTATAATTATCCTATCGTGTTATCCTTCTATGGATTCTAAGGATTTCTCGTTCGATGGGGGAAAAAAAACTCATCGAAAGTATCTTGAAATATTTACAAAATCTTCTTTTCCAGATAGAAATAAGATTTACGAACGAAGAAATATGAAGAATCACGATAATAGTGTCTATAGTCTCGTTCGTTCTCTATCTTTCTATCTTTCTCTCTCTCTCTCTCTCTCTCTCTCTCTCTCTCTCTCTCTCAGTAAAGTATTAAATTCTAACAACGTTATTAAAACTTACAACGAAACTGAGTACATTAATGTCCGAAGCTAAGTATATATTGTAAGATGTAATATCGTACGATTCGAAAATAAAATTCAAAGGCTACTTTATCGATAAAGATAAAACATCTCGGTCGGAGAAATCAATCATTCGCAGGATTAAAAGAAAATTTGCAATCGATCGTGTCCGATTGAAATGAGATTGAATGATATTCCGAAAGGGGATGGAGTGGGGGAGACGGAGGGAAAAAGATAATTGGACGACCTTGGAAATAAAACTCGATAAAGAAAGTAGCAGTAGACAATTGCAAGGTAAAAGAATCAAAGAAAGACGAATCAAATCGATAATAAAGAAAAAATGAAAGAAAAGTAAAAAAAAGGAGACGGAAAGAATGAAAGAGAGAGAGCGAGAGAGCGAGAAGAGAGAGAGAGAGAGAGAGAGAAAATACTATTGAAAACTTTCACCGACAAATACATCTACTTGAGATCAACAAGATTTACACGGTTTTGAGATCATCCCAAGGACTTTTTATTCCAATCTGATGGTAATCGATAATACAAAAAAGCAGATAACTCAATGTTTCCGAGATAAATCGATATGATGACTACTTTTTAACTCGGGAAGAAGTGAGGGTGCGATATTTAAGTAAGCTATATATTTAAGTAAGCTATATATGTTGGAAACTCTCTCGAAAGGCGAAAGATCTCTCGCCTATCGTCTCGAATGACGTAGGCCTAGCAACAGGTGGGCCGCGTTGCTTTCAAAACTACTGGTGACTGCTGCTGCTGCTGCTTTAGGCCGTGCAGCTTTAGGCTTCCGTAAAAACGTTGTCCATGCCATTCGATTCATTTTTCTTTCTTGTATATTCTCGTTTGTAACTTTACGAACGTTACCGCTGGCTAAAAGAAAAAAAGAAAAAGAAAAAAAGAAAAAGAAAGAAAAAAAAGAACAAATTTCGTTTACAACGCACGTTCTCCACCATTACGTCGTATGATAATTTCTTCCCGGAAATATTATTTATAAAATCCGACAAGATAGACAAGCAACGCTTTATGTTATTTTTCTTCTATTTGTGAATTTATTAATCGATATTCCACAGAAAGAAAAAAGAAAGAAAGAAAGAAATATTATATCTATATAGCTAGAATGTTTCTCGAGAAAATTTGTATTAAAATCCTCAATCTCTCCCGATTTTTCAAATGGCCACGGGAAGTTCCTTTTAGTAGTAAGAATAAGAAATGGTAGGTGAGAGATGTTAGAGGAGAAGGGGGAAGGGGTTTGAAAGTTCACAAGAGAGTCGTCGCATAGTAGAATACGTGGAAAATGAATAATTCATCGAACTTCAACTGGAATATATATGAAAAGGACAGAATTATTTGCCGCTAGAGCGTGATGTATAGGCTTGTGATAGGAAAGACTCTGGTGTGATCTAATAAAACGTCGGCTTTAAAGGTATGCACTTGCAACAACGTCTTGGGAATTCATTCGCCGACACTATTCTACGAGCTTCTCGTGGAAAACTCGGCAAATAATTGCTACAGAGACGAGTTAATTCTTCAATTTCCTTTCTTTCCTTTTCTTTTCTTCTTCTGCTTCTCTCTCTCTCTCTCTCTCTCTCTCTCTCTCTCTCTCTCTCTCTCTCTCTCTATCTCGTTTATTCTCTAATTTTTTGCGACGTCCAAGTCGTCGGAACCCTTTAACGTTTCCAACATTTCCCTTAGTGAAGCTTTTATGCCTAAAAGCTTGGAAGGATTTAAAATAGTATTCTTACGCTATCTCCCATAGCAATAAAATACTCAGAGCTCGAACAGCTCTTGGAAAAGAGGAGAAAAATGTGAGGCTTGAGGTATTTCAAAGTAGAAAACTGCAATTTCAAAGAAAGCCGCCTCTTTCCTCTCTCTCTCCTCGAGAGAAATGGCATCAGAAAAGAGATACTTTTATCTACGTTAAAATAAAATGACCTTCCTCTACGTCTATGAATTTTGCGATTACATTTTTCACGGACTGTTTCGTTGATCTGAAGAAAAAAAAAAGAAAGAAAACGAAAAAATTAAAAAAGACAGAGACGGATAGATAGAGAGAAATTTTGCTGCGAAATGGAAATATGATTTACTTTTTGTTTTTTTTTCTTGTTTTTTATTTTTTCTTTTTTTTCTTTTGTATTTTACATTTTTATCTCATCATAATTTATTTATCTCTATATATGTACTTATATATCTACGTGCATGACGAGATCACGTAATAGTAAGCTAAGCCTCAACATTTTTTCCCTTCAACTAATGAAATTAATTAACACGATGTGGAAAAGAGTGAGGACTCATTTTCTGAGAAAAGGCAACGTGCCTTGCAAACGCGTCATTCGTGTTATTCCCATTCGTTTTTCATCCTTGAGCTTATTAAAACGCATAAGCCAGTACGTTCTCTTATTTTCCACGAAGTATACCAATGATATAACACAATTATACGTATAAACGATTCCATTATCCACGTGGATTAAACCACTGGCTCTATACAAATTATGATTAATGTCTGAAATATTACTTACGATAAGAAAAATTTTAATTTAAAGATAATACGTTTGTTAGTTCTTAAAATAAAATTAAAATGATAATATTTCTGTTGCTATATGTACTAATATATATATATGAATTTGAAATATTCGAGGACGATTAGAAAGTACTTTTTAATGTTAAATAATACGAAAAAAGAAGAGAAAGAGAGAGAGAGAGAGAGAGAGAGAGAGAGAGAGAAGAAAGAAAGAAGGAAATAAAGAAAGGAAGAAAAACAGAGAACTAAATGAAAATTACTTCTAATGAAAAATTGACTCGATTCCGCAATTGAGGAAAACGAAGGAAACTCTTCATAAAGTTCGCTACTGTTATCATTTACTGCTCCATTAGCCTTTGACACTGTCACATATCGGCGTCCTTTCGGCGCCACTTTTGGCACGAGAACACAAGAATACCCGACGATTCATTGCGACGAACGACGACGACAACGAGGGGATTGTCGCCCGTAGAACGATCAAACGTTTAAATCGATCCCTCCCATGCCAAAAAAAAAAGAAAAGAAAAAAGGAAGAAAAAAAACGTACCTTCATTATTTACGATAACTCGATTCGTTCGTGTTTTTTTTTCTTTTTTTTTTTCTTACGAACAAAACGTTCGCGTGCGTATTAAAGAGGATTGCCAAGAAAATTCTATGTCAACGATCATTGTTAATCTTTCGAGTAAAGAAAAGAGAGAGAGAGAGAGAAAGAGAAGTTTCTTCGGTCAAGGAAAATGGCTAACGAATGATCGAATTTAATCAATTTGACTTCGCCTATCTTTTCCTTTCTCATGATCGTCCCACACAATGTAATTCCCGTTTAATCCACTTTAAGTTTTATACGAGAACGAACAGGCACTTATGTAAAACGATAAATCAAGGGAGAACTTGTTGCTCTTAGTTTCTCTTTCCTCTTCTCCTTCTACGCCTCTGCGAACCACCCCCCATCTTCCCCACCCCACTCCCCCCTACATCCTCGTTCCACGCATTAAATTGCAGGTACCCTTTCGTACCGTAATGCGGAACACCCACGCGAATCGTAAGTTTACAACGAGACGATTCTTACGACCATTGATCAATCCATCCAACCAAGTATCATTTCTTTCTTTCCCCTAAGGGTGATATTAAATTCTTAACGAAGACTGCTACTCATTTTTCACTACACATCAAATGCTACAAATGATTCAAATTTCTATGATCTTCTATCCGATAGGTCAATGGAGAATTCTATTTTATAAGATACTTTGAGAAATTCTTCTTCTCTCTCTCTCTCTCTCTCTCTCTCTCTCTCTCTCTCTCTCTCTCTCTCTCTCTCTCCTTCTCTAACTATTATAAGTCGAAACAAACGTAACGAAATGTTATACGCCGAACGAAACTTTAATTTGTAGGTACTCGAGTTCTCTTCATGTATACTGACACGAGAAGAGCTTTTGTAGGTTAGCGATAATGAAATGTAAGGATCGTGTAGTCCGAGGTGCAAATTAATTTACGGAGAATAGCTTAGTTCTCTTCGGCAGTCCTTCCCCGTTCTATCTCTCTCTTTATCTTTCTCTCTCTCTCTCTCTCTCTCTCCCTCTCTCTCTCTCTCTCTCTATCTATCTATCTATCTCTCTCTCTTTATCGTTCTTTCTTCGCTCGATTAATCATCAATGATCCACGAAATCGCATTTTCTCAATACTAAACGACATTCGGATTGTAATTTCACGAGCTTCGAATAACCAAACGGATTCCATAGTACGCAGGAATGCTTTTGATAGAACGCACTACACATGCTAGACCATATTGACAAAGGGAAATTAGAGTGGGCCGAACAATTAACGAATATCGAAATTATTTTTCGTTTGATGTCTACTATTATATCTGAATAAAAACGAGAAGAAAATTAAATAAATCGATTAGATCCAAAGTTCCAAAAGTATGATGAATAAATCGAAAAAAAAAGTAATATCATATATAATTTTAATAATTCTGATAAGCATCGTTAACATCTTCGATAAAATTATAATTAACTTCATATTTCAAGTTTTCGGTCTTGTTAATATCTTAACGATGTCCAACGAAAATTTAACTTTCGGTTAATTAAACTTAATTCAAGAACCCTGTGTACGCTCTCTTTACGAGTTCTAATTCGCATGACATTAAGATTCTCGAAAATATGAGATACTTTCTCTTTCTCGATCCTACGGAAGAAAGTAAATAAAGATGGAAAAGCAAAAAAAATAAAATTTAATTACTGCTAACAAAATTTTTTACATTTTATTATTAAAAAAAAAAAAGAACGATCTTTCTATCGATTCATTACGCTATGTGAATGCATTAACTTACAGTTTTACTTGGAAATGTTTTACATTTCGTTTTATATCATTTTCTCGACAATTTCTTAAGGATACATACGTATATCTCAACTCCAATCTCTCTAGTCACAATTTTCGACTATTTTTCCTTTTCTACGATACTGAAAAAGGACCGAGAGGAATATAAAAAGGTTGAAAGAAAACGAAATAGATGAAAGAAAAGAGAAAACCAATCAATTGTCCTTGTCCTTCCTCATTTCTTTTTCGTTCTCTATTTTCTCTCTCTCTCTCTCTCTCTCTCTTTTTCTCTCTCTTTTATCCATAACTTCAATTCCTCAGAACGAAGTATATCCGGGAATGAGCCGTGCAGTTACGCTTGGAAGGGAATCGTTCTTCTTTATTGCCTTCTAAAGTTGCACGTGCGAAGAAAAGAGAAAAGAAAATGTTATCACGGTCGAAGCGAAAACGGATCCATATCTATACTGAAACTTATACGAGAAAAGATATATATGTTTGTGTATATATATAGTGTATGTATATATATAGGTGTGTGTATATATATATATATATATATATATATATATATATATATATATGTTTTACGATAAAACGTATCAATGTTTTATTATTTTATGGTCAAAGTTCTCCAACAATTACGTTACGTTAAAGTTCTGAGAGTTTTGTCCTATCGATCGATCCTCGAACGAAACCCACGAGACCCGGACGATTTTATTTTAATAATTACTATTAAAACGTCGATGGACGAGGAGAACGACGTCACACGGCAGCGTTCTCTCTCAGCCATACTATCTTGCTTCGATTTTTCCTCTTCGCCGTGGATAAGGTTAACCGTAAATAAAATTACTCTTGCCATTCCCGCAAAAAGGGAAATTCATAGTGCAACACAGACTAGAATATTCTTATTCAATAAAATGATTTTTAGAAAAAGCAATTACTTGAAAAATTCGATCGACGTTAACTCTATTCGTTGAAAGTAATTTTATCTGTTCGTTCGTTCGTTCGTTCGTTCGTTCATTCGTTCGTTCGTACCATTCGTTCGTTTTTCGTTTACTATATTCGAACACGTTTTACACCGACACTTTATTATCACCAAGTGAAATAGTTTCGCGTACGTAACAACGACCGATTCGATCGGAAACAAGTCGCCACGGTCGACTTCATTTCATGAACGATGAAACTCGATTCGCTTCGTAGAATCTTCGAAACAAGAAAGAAAGCTCAAACTCTAGTAATCAATTTCTTTCGTTGGACGCTTTCGAACGATCGACTTGTCAAAAGCACGAACATCATTGTTGTCCGCGAAAGCGGACACTAGGTATTACCGTGGAAACTCGATCTGCGCAATGAAACGTCTCTCTTTGATTGGTGGTAGCAACATAACCGCGCGAGATTCGTTTATTAAAATGACTTTCTGTATGATGAATATACGGTCGAGTGCACGCAATTACATTACGAACGATCGCGAGATGTCCAATTTTCACGTAATTAACCATATTCCATGAACCATTAGATCTTTTCTCTCGCATTGAAATAAAATCACTTATTAAACAAATCGATCGGAAGTTAACGTTACATGAAAAACTTTTTTTATCTTCTTCCTAACGTGCTATAAGCTCGTTTCCACGTTAATTCCACGAATTTATTCGTTTTTTTTTCTTTTTTTCTATTTTAAAAAAAGAAAAGAAAATTGAACGAAACTATTTATATATATATATATATATATATATAAAATCACGATAATACATTACAAATTGTAAATGAATAGTCGATTTATAAGAAAATTATAACGTATAATTATCTATGAAATAATTATCCTAAACTCTTTTAAATTTACGTACCGAGGAACGTAATAATTACCAAAAAGAATTGCCAAAATCTTATCTTATTAAAGTTTTTTTTTTTCAACATAATTATTAAAAATCGTAACTTAATATTAAAAAAACTTATAATTATGTATTCAACATTTTCTAACGAATAAACATACTTAAGATCATTAACGATCTAACATTATATTTTGTCGTTCTTCCAGTTACAATGTATCTTCTTTCATTGCTTTTTATTACTCGTTTCTTTGCGAAATAACTCTAAAAGAGATTTCTTTCAAAAGGGAGGTCAAGAACGTGGTAAATAACGCGAAAGAAAAAGGGAGAAGACATATAAGATCATAGCTCTTTTTCTCGTGGAAGAATTTTCAATAAATCCTCTTTTTATTTTTCCTCCTTTAACCTTTCACGTCAGCCTATTACTATCCTAGTGAATTTTCGATGCATCTGGAATATATATGTGCTCGATCGAGCTCAATTTTCCTGCTCATGCCGTTTTCATCGACATTATTGATATGAAGAAAATACATCGACTTTCGTAAAACTCATTGGTAGATCAAAAATCGTGTTATAATATTTTTTCTCTCTCTCTCTCTCTCTCTCTCTCTCTCTCTCTCTCTTTCTTTCTCTCGTTCGAAAGAAAACCTTTAAAAATTGTTTTTTATTTGAACAGAAACTTATGCAAATAAAGATGACTAGGTATTAAAGAAAACTTTGAAGTTTCCTAATTCTACTAAACTCGAAAAAGATAAAACTAACGTTGTTAAAATATAGAAAATTATTCAGAAAATCAATAAGATTTCTTTTACATAGATATTATTATTCAATCAACCATCTAGGATATCCGGTAAAGTTCGAAAGAAGTTTCCGTCAATAATACCCGCGAAGTTTAGTTTTACGATTGTAATCGATCTTAATTTAGATACCATATGTTACTATCATCGCAAAGAAACTTTTATTACATTTGCCGTCGATTTGCTGAACGAATCGAATATTCCAAAGAATTTATCATTTCTACTTCTTCTTCTTCTGCTTCTTCTTCTTCTTCTTCTTTTTCCTCTTCTGTTTCTTTTTCTTCTTTATACAATACCGATATCCAAAAATTTGAAATCAAACTTCTGTAAATACAGCTATGATGAAGATAAAGAAGAAGAAGAGAAAGAAAAAAAAAAGAAAAAGGAAAAGAAGGAAAAAAAGAAAGAAAGAAGGAAAGAAAATTTCTATCAATTTCCCTTCGAAAAAGGAAATCCATTTCGAGGGGAAAAAACATTCGCAAGAATAACACGGAAAAAATCGAAGTGTAATTTTCTTTCATTCGAAATGTTAATAATCCAACGATTCTCATTTACGTTTCAGAAAAAGATGACGTGAACGCTTATTTTGATTATTTCGTGATCGTTTCGCGGCTATTCCAAAGACTAATCGGGCATCCTCGACAATTAATTCGTGGTATGTCCCATTGGAGATTTTATGCAATCATTGATAATTGCACGAGAACATGACAATTCGCGGAAACGGTTGGTAATCATTTTCTAAATTAAATTAACTTGCAGTTATATAGTATGTATGTACATACATACGTTCGTTTTGTAATTTTTCTTATTTTTCATTCATTTTTAAATTTTCACCGATAAACCATTCGATTTTCCTCCCTGCATATCGTTCATATTTTCTACACTTTCACAGTACAACTTTTTTCCAATGGAACGTATTTTTTCATTTTACATATTTTTCCAACTCGATCAACAGAGGGTGGCGTAGAGAGAGAGAGAGAGAGAGAGAGAGAGAGAGAGAGAGAGAGAGAGAGAGAGAGAGAGAGAGAAAGAGAGAGGGAGAGGGAGAGAGAGAGAGGGAGAGGGAGAGAGAGAGAGAGAGGGAGAGAGAGAGAGGGAGAGGGAGAGAGAGAGAGGGAGAGGGAGAGAGAGAGAGAGAGAGGGAGAGAGAGAGAGAAGGAACAGGAAAATAGTGAATGCGTATCTGTATTTTTAAAAATGATATTCTTCGTCGATACGTAGCGAATACTGAATCACCTTTGTCTCTTATTATTTTATCGTGGCACAGATTTCCCAGTACCTTCTATTCTTTCCTTTTTCCGTCGTTGTCTCGTCGAGATGTCTCTATTATATCTATCTTTCGAATATTTTTATGCACATACATTAGCAAGTTTACATACGACACGATTATTATCTCTTCCTTCTTCTGTATTGTTTTGTCTCTTCGTAAAATGTCAAGTTTTACTGCAAAATTTTGACCTCTTTTTACGTCAGTATGGAGTGCTTTCTCTCTTTCGCTCTCTCTCACTCCCTCTCTCTCTCCCTCTCTCTCTCTCTCTCTCTCTCTATCTCTCACACGTTACAAGAACAAACAGTAGAAATTCCTTAGCAGATTCTTGTACTCGTAAAAATACATAAACTCGAAAGAAGTATCCATTTTCTTAGCTCGTTTGAAAGTAGTATCGCCTTAAGAAACAAAATAATTCACGTGTAAATAGGAAACAAGAAGACTAGGCTCTAGGTAGTATTTCTTTCGTAAGAGATATTTACGTAGATATATCATGCGAACGAGAAGAGAAAAAGAAAGAAAAAGAGAGAGAAAGAGAGATATGAGAAAGAAGATTAAGATACAACAGCTTCGAAACGTTGAACTCGATACTAGGTAGCATGGTTTTTTCCGCTTTGTTATATATATATATATATATATATATATATATATATATATATATTCTATAGCAAATAAGCTTGAAATATAGCCATAGGCGAGAGAAATATACCTATGTTTATGTTTGTGTGTGTGTTTGTGTGTGTGTGTGTGTGTGTGTGCACGAGTGAGCGAACGTAAACGTTCGTATGTTTGTATAAGTGTATGTGTTTATGTGGGAAAAGAAGTAGAAAAAGACGAAGCAACGATCACGGACGCCTGCCTTACGGCCCTTACTAGAAACTAGGAAGTGGAAGCTCTAGTCAGAGATGGGAGTGGCGCAACAACAGACCGTGTCAGCCAGCCAGGGGTATTGCGATGGAACAGGCGAGCCATCGTAACTGCAATGCTGCTACTACTACTACTACTGCTGCTGCTGCTGCTGCTGCTGCTGTTACTGCTGCTGCTGCTGCTGCTGCTGCTGCTGCTGTTACTGCTGCTGCTGCTGCTGCTGCTGCTGCTGCTGTTACTGCTGCTGCTGCTGCTGCTGTTACTGCTGCTGCTACTGTTGATATTGCAACGTCGAACGAAACATGCAAATTTCTTCCTGTTGGGCGAAAACAGAAAGAGAGAGAAAAAAAAAAGAAAAAAAAAAAAGAAACTAAAAAAAAAAAAGAAGAACAAAACAACGAAGAGTCAAATCAGATCGATATTGAATTTCTAGAATATTATCTACTACTTTCTACTACACCTTCGTGATAGTGAGAAAACGTTATTGTTACCGTAAACTATTACTATTACCTTAAACTATTACGTATGATTACTATTACTATTTTTATTTATACATTATTTTTTTAATATACATTATTTTTTTTAATGTTTTATTATATTTCATATTATATCTTAATATATCCCTTGTATTTTATATCGATCCTATGAAAGTAAAATGAGAACGGGAGAATATAGGAGAAGAAAAAAGAAAAAAAAAAAAAATAAAGAAAAAAAGAAGAAGAATGTATTAGTTATTCGTCATTCATCGTTGTTAACGTTATCGACAAAATCGAGTTTCATTGAATAATCGAATCGATACGATCGAAGGGAATTCGTTAAACTTTTGATATGCAATTCCCACGAAGAGAGTAGATAAATATATCTATATTTACAAAGATTTTGATGCGCTCGCGTGCACAAAAGCACGGCGCACTACATGAGCACCTTTGACGATGCGTCTCGTAGGAAAAAGAATTTGTAAGAAAAGACGCCTTCTTCGGTTGAAGAATATCAAAGAAGTTCACGTTAAACTCAATTCCGCGTTCCTCGTTTCTTATTTCTGCGAGGAAAAGAAACGGAGAAAGAGAAAAATAGAGGTAGATGTAAAGGGGAAAAGTTCTCGAAATCAATTGATACCGTGAGGAAATATGAAACGTTCGATCTTTGAGAAAAGTTTCTATTTCAATGTCTTTCGCAAGTAATAATAAAATTATTATTATTATTATTATTATTATTATTATTATTATTATTATTATTATTATTATTATTATTAATATTATAAAAAAAATGATTATTATTATAGTCCTATTAATTTTAGAGGTCATCATTTTATCAATCAAAGAAAAAGCCATTACTCGTTAAGAACGTTCATTACTCCTGTTTTTATAATGATTTTCACCGACAAAGAGATCAGAGAGTAATACTTGACCGATTTCGATAAACATGATTTTATTTTGAAGATGAAAGTTTAAACGAAGGAGTTGGCATTTTCAAATTTTCATCAAAAGATCATATCCTTTTTACGTACGAATTCATTTTCATAAAAAAAAAAAAAAAAAGATATATCTTCCAATACGATTTTTTTCTTTTTCCATTCTTTCGTTTCAACAAGAATAATATTTCTTGAAAGATTCGTAAAAGCCGATATAAATATAAAAGATTGAATATTATGGAATTCAGTCTACTAACATCAATACTCTTAACTCACACTTAAGCCGATTGTTAAATTATAGGGTATAATCTAGACAAGCTTATATTTTATCCATTATCTGTCGCTAAAGTCACCACATAATATCCTTTCGAACGAAATGTGGCAAAGAAGAGCTTTTAAATATAATAACTAAATCAATGACGTCAAATCATGGAAGATGTATGTAATCGTATCTATGATAATGGATTCGTGAACGAACTTGTATTTAATAATGACTAAGCCAATAATTCCTTCGTCGAACCTTCGCATAAGCCTCGAAACAGAGTAAAGTCACGTATACGGATCCTCGAATATTATTAATCGAGATCAAGTCACCTTCCACGTCTCAATTACAATCTTGAACTACAAGCTCTTCGACAAGACTTTGAACGATTAATTCCACTTACCATAAGACTTTTAATCCTCTGGAACTATTCTAAACGATTAATTATATACGTATAATACACCAACATTCATCCTATTTGTAACTCTTCTTTTCCTCGATTTTAAACGTACAACGTCAGCTAATTAGCATGAACGAGCTTTTATTAATTCTAAAATATAACGAAATAATAGATTCCTGTTTTGAACCTTATTTATACATACTTACGTATTTACGTAAACACAGACACACATACACACACAGAAACACAAAACACAAAATACGTATTAATTCTTCTACTTGAAAAACGTATGAAATATTTTCTTCAAGGATACGAAAAATAATTGAACGAGTTTTCATCCTTCTTTCAATGTTCCAAGCAAATGTAATTTCCTCAAGTAAGATATAATTCGATCCTCGTATTAATCTATTTTGTCCTGACAACTAAAATCGAATTCCAGTTCGACGAATCAATTTTATTCGGCCAACTCAAACTCAATCTTCGACATCGAAACCGATAAAACGAGTACACCGACTATATAATTACTCGACGAATGCGTTTGTTCTACAAATTTATTTGTTTTATTCAATTCTCTCTCTCTCTCTCTCTCTCTCTCTCTCTCTCTCTCTCTCTCTCTCTCTTTCTCTTTTTCTCTATCGTTCTTTTATTAACGCAAGTAAGATAGAAAGTTATAAAAAAAAGTTTAATCGTAAATATATTACATTTAATCTTATTATTTATTATCAATATAAAATGTCACGTTAACAATTCTTTATTCGGATTGATCGATCCGAACTAAAACGAAACTATTAAAATCGAAATTATTTCTTTACTTTCTTTCACTTATGCGATCCCATAAAATTAACTCGTAACAACGAAAAATCCATAAAGCAAACATTTAAAATCTCAAATTTAAGTGGCGATACGTTCGATAATCGTATTACGTGTTCTCGCTGAGACTTTAAGAACTCCTTCGATGCAACATCGAAGTAACTAACAATAAGATCCTGCATACATATCACGGATATTATCGTTTGTACAGGAAAGAGGTACGAGTTGCATGTTATTGTCGGGTCAACCGAATTCATATATTCTGACGTAAGTCAAATTTCATTTGCGTTTAAATGGCAACGTTAGAACTATAACTTGGTCGATATGAAAAGAAAAAGAAAAAAAGAAAAACAAAAAAAAAAAAGAAAAGAAAAAAACAAAAAGATTATGGTAGGTTCTTGTATCATAACTTAAAACTTATTTGCGTGAAAGATCATTTCGATGATCGGATAAAAAAATTCTTCGCCTTTTCTCGAAAATCGTTCGATCGTCTTTTTTAACGAACGCGTTACTATGTCGTATGCTACGTGGAAAAAAAAAAGAAAAAAAAATAGAAAAAAGAAACAGAGAGAACGTAGTACGTCGAACGCTTACGGAATCGAGACAAACGGGTATATATCGGTTTTCAACTGTCACTTGCTCGATCAATTAATATTTGACACTTAATTGCACCCTGTCGCCGGCTAGACGTTTGATATTGTTCGTGCACGCAGCAACTTGGGCTGATACATCGAAAGCATAGAACATTGAGCATCAACTAGACCAGCTTTGTTGCATACGTGAAAGAGAAACTTTATTAGCTCCAATGTACAAAGGAAAAGAGCGCGGTACGGTGTGAAGGTGGCAAATTATCCTATGCCTGATAGAATTCCTTTTGAATATGCATATTACGCAAATAACCTTCGTCGTCATTTTTATTAAGAATTTAAGTCTTTTCACCCCTTTAATTTTCATATTCACACATCGAAAAGTGACAAATATTATTTTGACCTTTGAGAGATGTTCAAATATTTTAAGGTAAAAAAAAAAAAGAAAAAAAAAAGAAAGAAAGAAAATATCATACCGTACGAAAGGATATAATTTCGAATCGAGGAGTAAAACCATGCAATACAAATTTACATATTCGCGTCGCCATTCGTTTCGTACTGAAAAAGTACCGGGCCGTGTTTACTTCGCGAAATATAAAAGACGTCTAATGGCGTATGCTTCAAAGCACACGAAGAGATCATAGAACGAAATATTTCTTAAGGTTAACAACGACGATACTTGCTTATGCAACTAACAAGTATGCATTTGCATTCTGGACGCAACAAC